>NC_041058.1:3812651-4092361 GCF_900634775.1 Gouania willdenowi
TGTTGTTGTGTTTTCTTGACCAATCGAAGCCGGATTAGCAGAGACGACCGACCAATAACAGGAGGGTTTATTATCACTGCAGATCAGCACACATTCATCTTTGATTATAAATATCAGAGTGCTGTAGTGCTTAAGTGTGTCCTCCAAACGCATCTCCTACAGTAGACATCAGGCTCTACTCTGAGCTCCTCACCATGGTCCTCATGTATCCACCTTGTGTGAAAACGGGTGTAAATCTGAGTGTACGTTTGTTTCGTACGACGGGACCAATGTGTGATTCATGAAGCATTCATATCTGACCAATCCCAGCGTAATGATTTATTTTGTGTTAAATAGTTGTTGAATTTAATGTTTTTCTGCCATTCTGTATACTATTGTTGTTTTGTGTGTTTTTTTGTCATTTTGAGCATTTTTGTCATTTTTGCACATTTTGCTGTTGTTTTACATGTTTTATATACATTTTGGGTTTTGTGGTTGTTTAATTTACTATTCTGTCATTGTTGTTGTTTGCGTGTTTTAAAGTAAATTTTCATATTTTTGTTGTGATTTTGTAATTTTCCTGCCATTCTGTATGTATGTTGTTTCGTGTGTTATCAGTCTTTTTTTGTGTCTGTGTATCCGATCGTCATTAACTTGTTACAACCTCCTGTTTCTGTGGCCCCGCCCACTGAGGTCAAACAAGTAAAGAAGCTTTTACAAGATGACAATTGGTATCCTCACATCTGAGGTGGAGCAAAGCAAAGACGTGCTTTTTGAACGTGTGAAAATTGGAATTAAAGAAGAAGAGGATCAGCTACTGAGCAGGTGAAGTCTGCCCCCCTGTGTGCACTGAGACACACACGTATATGACTTTGATATCAACCTGAGTCCGCACGCTTTAGGCAATAAATATCACATTAAAATGAATTAATCATCAAAATGCTTAAAAAAAAGCCTTAAAATGACAAAATGTTGTTCCTTGTCTGTGTTTATTATGCCTTCAGCCAAATGTACCTATAATTCATCAGATTACCGATTACTGCAGCGTATTTATAAAAGTTTAAGGCACTAGTATGAATGAGGTCCTCAACTCCTGCTCTGGCAGCAGAGTTTTTAGCAGTGTTATACGATATTCCATGAAAGGAAAACCAAAAAAGTGGTATAAGTAATAACATGGGCTTTAAAAAAAAAAAAAATTTCTATTTTGTTTAATTTATTTTAATAATCAATTTTGAGCTGTTATGAAAGCATTTCTGCTTATGTTTAAATGACAGCTGAGGCTTGTTTAATACTCTATTTTCAGTCATACTCAGATTTTGCTGTGCTGAACCACTAATCCACTCAGATTATCGTACACGAGCTCAGACCTGACGTGAGATCTGATCGTAGCGTACTCTAAATGTGGGCCCCGATCTTTAAGCCTCATTTCAGGTGCTTGTTCTGGTCATCTTGTTCATGGTCTTAGGTAAGGGGGAGCTGGTGGGAGGCCAGGGGCTAGGGTGAGGACAGTCTGGGCTTCTCTGCTGAGGATTCTGCCCTCACGACCCAAACCCAGAAAAACAGATGGAAATGGAACAGAATGAGAATAAGGCGTGAAAAGAGGGTCCGAAACAGTTTGTGGCGTTAAAAAATGACATAAAAACAAAAGTTGGTGGAAAACCATTGAAGGAATTTATGATTAACTGAGAGGAAAACAGAAATATGGGCCATGAAGGTGTGATCATCCATCCTCACAGGATCCACAGACTGTGGGAGAGTGTTACGTGTTCTGACCCACATTCTCTCTCACACACACACGCACGCACGCACACGCACACCCACGCACACACACAGCCGTTTAGTGACCCACATACCAACATGACTGACTGCCGTTGTGCGTCTGATTGAGCGTCTGTGTAACGTTAACTATCACAGTGTGTTGTTTTCTAAATATGTTGACGCTCAATGGAAAAAACATATGTTGAAAACTTCCAGATCAGAGATGAGGAAACTTCTATCACAAAAATGTGATTGTATCTGACCTGAGGGTCACATGATTAACAGTTATGGCAGCATTAGAATATCGACCAATCAGAGCGTTAACACAGGATGTCTGTTTTTCTCTCATTTGTATTTAATCTTTGAACAAGTGTATCTTTGTCACAATTTTGTGTCTATTATTTTCCTTTTGTGTGATTTTTGGTGTTGCATAGTATATTTTGGTTTTTGGTTTAAGTGTTTTTGGAGCCATTTTTGTGTATTTTTGTTGTCATTTTGAGTGTCTGTCTGTCATTTTTGCCTATTTTGTTTTGTCGTTCTGTATATTTTTGTCTTTTGTTTGTTCCGAGTAATTATGTCTTTTTTAGTAATTATTATTGTCATTTTGAGCGTTTATCTGTCAGTTGTGCATATTTTGTTGTCGTTTTACGTGATTTTCTGTCATTTTTGTTGCTTTGTATATTTTTCTGCATTCTGTATATTTTTGTATAATCTGTGTTATTTGAGTCATTTTTATCATAGTCCCGTACTTTTTCAGTTATTGCATTTTTGTTGTCCTTTTTTTGTAATTTGGTATGTTTTTTGAGCATTTCTGCTTATTTATTGTGTATTTTTCTGTCCTTTCATGTGTTTTTGGACTAATTGTGTGTATTTATTTGGGCGGCTGCACCAAATTAAACTGATGGCTGCAAGTGTCCCATGTCTGTTCTAAATCATTGCATCATCAGTAATTCTCTGCTTCAGGAGTTGATGCTCCGTCTCCCTGATGGAGCACTAATGCTAGCTGATGGTTTAATGGTTCAATAGAACGACAGGAAATGGACCAAAATGGACTTCCTTTGTTTTCCAACACAGTGAGCAAGTGAATATTAAACATCTGTTACTGTGTGTCACATCTGCAGAAGAAACTCTGTTGGAAAACCTGTCAAATACAATAAGAAAGTTTGAATAATACTAAATATTATAGACATCCCAGAAGTCCTATAGTCGTATTCTCACCCACCGCTACACCCATGACCTTCTTCTTATGATAGCGATTGGTTTTCAGCCAATATTTGCCCTGAAATATACAGAAATTCTGACTAATAATGTGAGGAAAAGTGAATATTTGAAATGGCATAATAAGAGCTCCAGCTGTGAGGTTAATCAGTGTTGCTGCGCGACGATGCAAAGCCAGCGTGAGTGAGGTAAAGTCCCACTGTGAGGGGATTCAACCTTACAATGAATTATATTAGTGACAATTCAATGTCAGTCAAATCAGGAAGTGAAAAACCAATGATATGTTTAAAAACAATTTAATCACTAAAAAGTGCAAAAAGTGTGATTCCTGACTCATTTATTCTAAGATGTCTAATTTGTGTATTTCCTCTGTTGACAATGAGAGACAAAGACATATTTTATACAGTACGGGATACCCCACGGGAAAAATTGCCAGCAGACAAAATCCAGACGACCAAAATCTATTCCTGAGGGACAAAATCCCAAAGGACAAAATCGCCAAGGGTAAAATTTAAAGTAGGAGTTGTCAGAAAAGATACCACAGGGATGATTAGCTTGTGACGCCCAAGTTTTATCCGACTGATGATGTGTTGTTGATGTTATAGTAAAACCTGTTTCGTTTTGTTCATTGGGATTTTGTCCCTTGAGGTTTTGTCTGGGATTTTTTCCATAAGGATATTTTTCTATTGGGATTTTGTCCTTTAGGTTTTCATCCATCGAAATTTTGTCCTTTGGGATTTTTTTTGTAGTGATTTTCTCCTTTGAGGTTTTGTCAGATGGGATTTTGTCTGTATGGATTTGTCCAATGGGAATTTTTTTCGTAGAGATTTTGTCCCTTGAGGTTTTGTCTGTTCGGATTTTTCCACAGGGATTTTTTTTGATAGGGATTTTGTCTATTGGGATTTTGCCATAGGGTTTTGTCCATTGGGATTTTTTTTTCCGTAGAGATTTTGTCCATTAAGGTTTTGTCTGTTAGGATCTAGTCTATTTGGATTTTGTCCGTAGGGATTTTGTCCCTTGAGGTTTTGCCCGATGCAGGTTTTTTTTTTCATTTGTCATATTTTCCATTGGCATTTTCTCCTTTAACATTCGTCCTATGAGATTTTTTTCCATTGTTATTTTGTCTCTTGGGGGATTGTGGCTTATCAGCCATTTTTGATGTTTTAGACTCAATGAATCTAATTTAAAAAGTGCAACTAAAAGATTTGAAGAGTCTAATCTATAACGTTTAAAGCTCACTGCTAAAGGCCACAGGTGTTTTCACTTTATTCTGTCAGGTAAACCCAGAGGAAGTTAGCATTAGCATCACTTTGTGTGCGTGTGGACAGACACCTGATGCTAACGTAGCCTCGCTCTGACTGAATTCATACTGACTGTTGTGTAAAAGGGACTTGATTAGCCGTCCGTGTGCAGCGTGATGAACGTCGTCCATTAGCTGATTAGCGTCTCAGATTGGAGTCAGGCTAACTTTAGACATCTGATGAGGAACGGATCTATAAAAATCATCTTCTAATGGCCAGCTTTTTTTTACAGAGTGGAGGAGGAGGAGGAGGAAGAGGGAAAGTTGTTCTTTTTTTTACTCCCTGTAATCAGGACGTGTTGCCATGGCAACGCTTCCTCGTGGGTTTGTTTAAGACAAATCACAGCGTAAAGCTTCACTGGAGTGAACTAGAGTAACCACACACAGGCCACAGCAGGTAGCACGCACGCACACACGCACGCGCACACACAGCATTAATTCCTGTGTATGTGTATAGATGTTATATATGGATGTTGATTTATTCTTTATGCTTTTATAACTCCTATTTCTTATTTTGTCTTTGTGTGGCATAAATCTTTTCCAATGATTTAGACTTTCTTTGCACCACATCTTGTTGTTAAATAATTCCACATAAAGTAGATGTTAACTGTTGGCAACTAAACTAAACAGGATTTTCCCCATTGTGAGACTAATAAAAATAAAGTATAATATTATCTCTTTTTACACCTCATAATTTCTTTCATCTCATCTCGTCTCATACTACTATCTCGTCCTATCTGATCTCATCTAATCCTATCCTAACTTATCTCAAATTTTATTTTGTCTCATTTTATCCAATTTTAACTTATTCTATAGAGTCCCATATTATCTTATCTTGTTTCATCTTATCCTATCGTATTCTGTCTTGTTTTATCTCATCCTAACTTTATTGGTGATTGGCCCAAAAATCCTGATCGTGTAAAGCCTAGTTTGAACAGCACCCTCATCAGCCAATAGGGATTTTTCCTGGAAAATTGGAAAATTCTTGGGATGCGTTCAATAGCCTGGAAAATATGGTAGATAGCTCTGTAACACCATAAACAACTGGATAGCACTGTAAATAAAATAAATTCAGAACACAATGAATGAGAACGTTTACTTTTTGTCAACATCGGTGAAAAAACCAATACTGATGTGAACAAATATAAACTGTTATGGCAAATATTGGCAAATTGCCCAACTCTGATATATATATATCTACTGTAGTTCTCCAATACAGCGTAGCCGTGAGTAATACTTGCTTTTGTACAGTTGAGTCTTGTTTTACAGAGGCTGAGGTTACTGTATGATCATGTGTGGCCAATAGATGCTTTAACTGTTGTATGTATGTAAATTCTACCTCTCATACACTAAACAAACCAACAGCCCATGATGCGACGGGAACACTCATTGAGTGAGTTAAGGTTTCTAAGGTTTCCCTGGAGAAAAAGAGAGAAAATGGAGTTTAGGAGGAGGAGATGAGGCTAAATGAAGATCAAACCCTGTTTGGAGAGAGAGAGGAAGAGCAAAGGTCAGCTGGGAATCGTTTGGCTTGAAAGAACATTTTCCTCTTCTCACCAATCTGTGCAAAACCAAGTTAGCGTAGACAGCAGGATTACAAACATCCAGGGGAGATCGAAGTCACAAGTGAGCAATGGAGACGCACAGAGGCTAGAATGGGAGTGATATTGTGAGTGTAAATCATTTAGAGGCTTTGATTGTTCTTTCTGTTTGATATTCAGCACAGCGTTAGAGGGAAGCAGCGGGAAGCATGTTCTGCTCCACGGGGGAGGGGGGGGGGGGGGGGGGGGGGGGGCAAAACCATTAAAGTTACATGCATCTTATTTTATTTGCAGGAACAGAAGAGTCTACTTTTACTTTATCTGAACAATAAATCAGTGTTTGGATTAACATGATACTTCTACCTTCCCATGGATCCAAATAATGGTTAACAATTCAAAAATGTTGGTTGTTTGTTTCCGACTGTTTTATTTTGAAAAACCCCAACTGATTATGTCACAGCGGAAAACGGATTCAGAATACGAAATCCACTTCCTGAAACGGAAATAGTAATATTACCTGCGTTTCCATTACCCTTGGAAATGCAGCAAATCTAAATAGTGCAATAAAAACTGGTAATGGAAACATCTGAGTTTCAAAAAGAAAACACTCAAATATCGCTAGTTTCCATGTTGAAACGTATCGTAAAGTGCCGTGGAAACACTATTTTTTTAAATACACGTCACAGGATGAGACGTACATGACCACTTATTTCCGCAAAAATGTGGCACGCTACATGTGGACAGAAGAGGAGACAGACATTTCTTACCATTATACTTGAAAATGATTAGCGCCACGATAGATGTGAAACAACAAAGGAATGGAGAGTGTTCAGGGTTCTCGTCAGCGCTGTTGAAAAGAGGGCCCCCCCACCCCCCAACGTTGTAATTGCCTTACGGAGCAATGGCGCCCCCTGCGTTCAGTTTTTAGTAACGTCGGGGGGATTTTCTGTTTTTTTTTTCTCCTTTTTTTAAAATCGGTACCATCGTAATAATTGTTGCACACTTGGACACAAAAGGGACTCCCAGGCATGCACAGGTTGTTTTAACTCTCTTTTTAATCGGAATAACCCAGAAACACATACATCAGCCGCACCATCTATTTAATACAGGTGATTGGCTCGGACGCTTCCCTCTTTACTTAAGGACTAATGCAGCCCCTTAGCTACCCTCGATGCTGCCTGTGTGCAATATATCCTCTGCTTACGTAACCGTACTAACCGTAATAAGCTCCAAGGAGTGCTGACAGTCCGGGCTAGCTGTGCGCGGAGGCTCAAAGGGCAATCGGAATTTATCCTCGCTTTCAAGTTTCAGGAAGATATCGCACATTTATACACAATTTGTCTCAGTAAACAGGTGGTCAGAGAGACGGAAATGTCCATTCTCGTGTAAAATCTGAGTAAAAATAAAGTGATATGGTTCAATGACAAGGACTGAACCATGACCCACATGTTTTGGGACAATATCACACATTTGCACAATATTTTATTCCACTCTGGACTTGGAATTGTTGTTTTCGGTTGCAGATTAAATTCACAGCTTGGAAATTAACGGATATGTGAAGGATAAAGAAGCTGCTTGTTTATCCACCGGTGCTGTGAGTGCAGATAGATCTTCAGTGATTGACAGCGAGGCAGATAAAGAAAATATCCAAACAGGCGCAGAGCAAACAGACGGATGAGACATTAAACAGAAATGAAGAGGAACACCATCGCTCCGTAATCTAATGATGATGATGGCAGAGAGAAGGAGCGAGTGTGTGTGTGTGTGTGTGTGTGTGTGTGTGTGTGTGTGTGTGTGTGTGTGGACTGTAGCTCTAATTATCTGTCACACTGAAAATGGAATAAGTCCCTAGGGAGAAACGGAGGGGAAAGAAGGCGGCGGAGGATAATGTGAACAGGGCGAAGCGACGCTTACACAACATGACCTCTGGGTTCATTGTTTGATGGACAGGTGGACGGACGGTGACCTCACACACAACGACGGGATCCATCAGATACTAACGTGTTGGAACAAGAACTGGAACAATCGCACACAAGCTGGTACAATACGTGGCACTAAATCAGAGCGAGTTGCAGGTTCTTCATATTAATCACCTTAATGACACGCCCCGACTTCCTCTAGATGATGATGTATATCATGTAGGGGGCGCTTTAATCCTTCTACTACTGTAAAGCCTTAAAGGACAGCAAGAGACCATCGTCATGGGTGGTTTGTCAAGTAGCTTTTTTTTTAACCTCGTAATGAATATTTTAGTCTTAAGAAACTGTTTTGGAACAGAAAAATAAATGTTTTTGTAATCAATGACTTCTTTTGTCACAATATGCATTTTGTTTGTTTGTTGTTTTTCTCAGCAGACAATTGTGGCGCAATAGACTCAATTCAATGCAACAGATATTCTTGTTCGGACAGACTTTTTTGTCGCAATAGACAATTTTTTGGTAATAGACTTTTTTTTCGTCAATGTGTGACAGACTTTTTTTGTCAAAACAGACATTTCTCGTTACATCTGACTTTTCCTCATGACGAACTTCAGTTGTAGCAGCAGGTATTTTGTTTCCGACAGATATTTGTGTCATAATGGACAATTTTGTGGTAACAGACTTTATTTGTCATGATGGGAATTCTTGTTCGGGCAGACTTTATGGTAGGGCCGAGAACCAAAAGTGTGGCAAAAGCCACTTTCGGTTCTTGCTGTCTCACCTTTTTTGTGGCAAGTGACTTTTTCAGTCATTATGAAAGACTGTGGTAACAGACTTTGTTGCAACAGACATCTTTGTTACAAATTTCCATTTCTTGTTGCATCTGACTTTTTCTCGAAACAAACTTCAGTTTCACAACAGACATTTTTGTTGATTTTGTCGTAATTGGCAATTTTGCAGTAACTCTGTCGCCAAAGATTTGTTTTTGTCACAACAGTCGATTTTTGTTTGAACAATTTCATCGTAACAGACATTTTAGTTGATTCTGTCACAGCTATGGGTGTTCACTTTCAGCTTGTAAACATGTTATATTGTGAATGGTTTCTGAAAGCCCGGCCCCCTTTTACAGCAGATGTTTAATTAAAGGTAAAGGTAAGGCCAACATCCAACATCAAACCAATTGATTGGTGAAAAATCTACTTTGTTGTGTTTAATGAATCTGATTCTCAATAAGTTAATAGCTGGCCTGCCTCACGTTGCTGCATTGGCGAATTACAAACTGTTGAAACTGCCTTGGAGCAGAAGGTTATCAATCTTGACCTTCGCTGTCTTTCTGTGTCCCTGCAGTGAGCTCCAACCAGAGCCATGGGGAATACCCAGACTGCCGGAGTGAGCGGGAGTCGGGCGGGGAGGCATCTCTCCTGGTGTCTCCGCTGGTGGTGGCGGGCATCGTTATAGGTCTCGTCCTCTTCCTCTCCTGCATCACCATCATCGTCGGCAGCTTGCGCAAAGACAGCCGCCTCCGAAACCCCCACCTTCGCGTTAGCTACGGTCAGTCCGAGAATGATGCATTGATTTTTCTGACAAGTCTGACAAACGGTTTCATCCACAAAAAAGCTCCGAGGTAGGAAGAACGCCTACACCTGTCGGGTGTATCAGATCAACTGGTGATCGTTAGAGCTAGTGAAGCATCACAGCAGAAGCTCTCAGTGTCACGCACACACATTTCTTCTTAGTTTTGCAGCACACATGCTGATACAGTGACGAGATAACATGTTCACGAGTTGAACTGTAACACCATAACTGACTTGCATGCAATAAAGTCCTGGTTCCTCCTGCATTTAAAGGATAAAAGAGAAGGACGAGGGGACATATTTGAACTCTTTTGTCGTTTTAGAACACGGCATTCTTCAGCGCACACGCACACACAATGTCACCTGACCAATGGCCGGTATATTAACAACACAAACCAACCCTACATCAGATTCCTGACTAATCATACGGCAGTTTCAGACCCAGCAGAACAAAAACCAAAGCTGAGAGATCAATATCATTATCAATTATCAATAAAACTACATTTCCTGCTAAGTTCCAGTGCAGTCCTACACCTGCCTGCCATGCACCGATAATACAATGTGTCTTTGCAGGACCAGATGGTTTTTCTTACGGAGGTTCAGTTGGAGAGCTGAGGTCCAGCTGCTTAGAGGACTTCCCTCCTGGTTTGGACTTTGACTCGTACAGAGAAACTCTTTCACAGATCCACAGCCTGTACCCGGACTCACCCCCACGGTAAGTGCAGGAGACCATTACATTTAGATTCAATTTTACCAAACGTTCCGTGATTATTCAATAGTCACACTGTAAATGTTTAGTTTGATCGGAATAATACTTTTTGAAATATGGCCAATTTCAATTTTCAGCTTACAATATCTCAGGAACTACATCACATAGGAAAATGAAATTTGGGTTAGTAATACAGCTCTACCTACTCTCTCAGAATATATAATTATATCTGCTATACATCCTATCTGGTGGACGAGCCAGACCCTCACATTTTGAAAAAGAAAAATGTTGGGTTTGGGGCTGGAACATGTTTGGGCCTTCAGAAAAAAACTTAGCAAATGTCTCAGCTTTGAGCCACGTACATAGACTGTTCAAATCACTAATGACTCGTCCCATATATGCATTGGTGTTTTCACACATATAGTCCGGTGGACTCGGTGCGATTCAGGTGCTGAATCTGCAACATTGTTGCATTTTAATGTGGTCCGCACCAAACTTTCCGAACTACGTCACGCAGGTGAAACGGTCGGTCTCCAATTGGACAGAATACTTCAACCTCCAATGCCGTGACGATGTGACGCTGCCCAGTCACTACTGACAGTCGCGCCATTTGGTTTCTCTTCATATGTGTAATATGTGAAGAGAATAAGAATATATACGCAGATAAAACAGAGCAGTCATGTGTACAGCCATCGCTGGTCATGTGAATAGTTTGGGAAAACAGAGATGAGTGGAATAAATTAATGATGTGGGAGAAATATGGATGGAGTGAGGAAATGTGACGTTTTTGTGTGCTGACAAAGCGACTCTGAAAATGGATGGATGGACTGATGGACGGATGGATGGATGGATATTCGTGTGTGTTGCTGCTGGAGCACTGGGTTGTGAGTGTGTGCTGTTACCGTGGCGGCAGGCAAGCAGCAGCAGCACTGCTGCCGCCGCCAAACCGAGACCTACATTTTTCAGAGGACCAGAGTTTGCTTCTTTGCTCCGCACCAGAGATCCAGTGACCTTTCACATATCACAAAAAGACCAGAGTGTCCGAGGAAGTGAAGCATGGTGCGGAGCAAAGAGGTATGTGTGAAAGCACCCATAGTCTCTTGAAATCCAAAAAAAACCTTTTTTTTAAATATTTTCATTGGCCCATAACTGCATGTGGGAATGTAAGAAAAAAATCTGACTATTTTAATATATAGTATAAAGGTTACTCTTCCTTGGGTTATGAAACAATTTTTCTTTATGCAAATTTTTTTTTTGGACCCGAGCTTTGGGTTATTCCACCATTCGCAAATATTGAAAATCCTTTACATGCGGCCATTGTTGCTGCGTCTGTGTCTCATAATTATTAGTTTTTCACTGAGAGACCAAAGTGCGTGGGCCATTTGTTCAAATGACATGGAATGACCCAGCTGTTAACTTTTCAGATCCTAAATTTATACAAATTAGTCTGAGTTTGTGTTTAAAACCTGACACAAAGATTTCAAAGGGAGCGACACAATCTGTTCAGATAGAGATCATGTTTTTTGGGCATTATCCATTCATACTGTATCCTGTAAAAATGCTTGTGTTCAACTCCAAGGAGTATAAAACCTCCAACACATTTAGCGTGTAAGAATTAGAAAAGTAGCGAGTAATAAAGTGGCTACAGAGCTTTGGTGACACACAAAAAGACTCCGAAAAAAACCTAAAATGACAACAACAAAAATACAGAAAATGACAGAAACATACAGAAAATGACTCCAAAACACACGTTACACAAAATGACTTCAAAAATACACAAAACCACAACAAAATTACACAAAAAGACTACAAAAGCACACAAATTAATGTAAAAAAAAAAATACACAAAATGACAGAAACATACAGAAAATGACTCCAAAACATGAAACAAAAATGAACAAAACCACAACAAAATTACACAAAAAGACTACAAAGCACACAAATTAACGTTAAAAAAAAATACACAAAATGACAGAAACATAGAGAAAAAGGCAACAAAATCCCAAAATATTTCCAGAAACACACAAAATGACAACAATACAAAAAAAATTGATGAAACAAACACAGAAAATATTGGTGTTTTCCTGTGTTAATGTGCAGATTGGTCATTAATCTAAATGCAGTTTCTAATGTGTTCCTTTAGTGATACCATAAGAAAGAAAGCTCCCTTTATTTTCACTTCATGTGTCAAATGTCAAGTATTAAAACCTGACTGTTCATTCATCTGCAGTCCCACGCTGTTCCCGGTCACTTAGTCTGACCCTTGTGCTGCAGCGATTGGTTTATTAGAGAGTATGGTGGCGTCGGCTGCCCTTTGCAACACAGCAGCAGAAACGAACGTGTGTGAGAGAGAGAAAAAGAGAAAAAGAAAGAAAGAAAGAAAGAAAGGCGGAGAAAAGGTGAAGGAGGGAGCTGCTGCTGCTGCTAAAAGCTGGTGTGTCAGTGTTTTTGATCTAAATGTCAGCTGGTCTAATTGGTAACTTTAATAATTCACACACATCCTCTCCTGCAAAAACAACTCATCCCCCTAATGTAGTGTGACCATTTCCATTGCACACAAAAATAATGAGTTTTTAGGAGAGATTTTTGGGGTCCATCCATAAAGTCAGCAAAATGATGGTCCATTGTTCTATGAATCTGTGATAACCACATTTATTTATTCATCAGAATAATATCCACTGTTATCCAGGAAGTTTATTATTATTTGCACCCTAGTCATTTTAAAGATGTAAATCCTTGTTTTAATCTGAAATAAAATGGGTTAAAAGTGAACAAAAATGCTGAAAAAGGTGGTGAAATGGGATTTTAAAAACCACAGAAATTGGTCAAATGTTGCAAATTAGAGTGACCAATTAGAGCGGAGTTGGTGTAATGTCATTTAAAAAGTAGGAACAATTAGTTTAAACCAGCAAATAATGTGCATGACAAATTGTGAAAGTGGCAAAACCTAAATTTGCAAAAAGAAGCAGAAATTATGGTGAAAAGAGATTAAAAGTGACAATAATGGGTCACCATATGCAACATTAGGTCAGAGAAGTGGTGGAAATGGTTCATAAGTGCCAAAAACTTTTCAAGTGGAAACATTTGTGCAGAAAAAAACATTGAAATGTGATGGAGAAGTTAGAATAATGTTGCCAAAATGCATTAAAAAGAGCAAAAATATGGTAAGAAAAAGTGATGAAAATAGGTTAAAATATGGCAAGTTTGTGTAGCTGCAGAAAAATGGTGAAAATAAGCAAAAATGGGTTTAAATTGTTCAAAAAATATTCTTTGTTTCCTGAAGGCATCTCTGGCACTCCTCCCTGTGTCTTGCGACACCAAATTGGGTCCTGACTCCAAGGTTGAGAACCCCTGCTTCTGTCAACCTTCCCCTTGTTACTTTTCTCACTTTCATTCATGTTGTAGTTTTATTATGACCAACAAAAACAGTTAGACGACATAGAGATTAGGGATTATCTCAAACGAGGAAACAAAAGTAGAATGCAAGCATGTTACATTTTTTTTTTTTGTGTGTGTGTGCGTGTGTGTGTGTGTGTGTGTGTGTGTGTGTGTGTGTCACAGATGGTTGAGGACAACTCAGATCAACAGCTCACCTACTGCGACACGCACACACGCACACACGCACACACACCACCTGTGGAGACACAAAGTCTCTACTTCCTCTTGGAGTGAGGTTGGACCAGCTTTGCACACACACATAGAGCCGTAGGAGGCAGTGTTAATGTTATGCACATTTACGCTAGACAGGCTTTTAAATTTCCTTTATATCATAAACCAAAAAAAAAGGTTTTAAAACGAGTTGAAAAGATTAGTTATAATCATTTATTAACAAACAGCTGCACTATATGAGCCGTATTTGCCTTTTTCTCCTATAACGGACGATTTGACAGTGATTTCTGTAGTGTGGCTTGTTTAGGTGAAGATCAGAGTTAGGACTCACTCATAAATCATCAACTGTGCTTTTCATGCTGTTCTGAGAAATAGTGAAAGCAGCGACTCTTAAAATAAGTATTTTTTTTTAAATTCAAAATAAGCTACAAAATACAAATATATTGATATAAGCAATATTAACATTTTTTATATAGTCAAGATGTAAAACTCGATATATTTTGAATCTCAATATATTGCCAAGGCATACTCACAGCAGTAGAAAGCTACACACACACACACGCACACGCACCATATGTGTCACAGCGTCACAACCAAAACATGAGGCAGTGCCAGAGGTCCTCCCTGTCTTGCCACACACACAATACATTTCCAAAAACACACAAAAAAACATCAAAAATACAAAACAATGACAGAAAAATAAACAAAAAGACTCCAAAAAAACACAAAACAACAACAGAAATAAACAAAATGACAGAAACAAACAGGAAAAGCCAACGGAAATACAAAAACATTTCCCAAAACACACAAAATGACAACAAAAATACAAAGAATATTAAAGAAACACAAAATCAGATACAATGACATTTTGGTGGCCCTCGCTGTGATAAAAGCTGTAAATAAATGTAAATATGTCAGATTTAATGTTGGGGCATCCATGTTGCCTGCCTCCTTCATCCTCTACCTGATAATAAATTCTATTTTAATGAACAGTAAGTTGTTTATTCGTATCTAAAATCACAGACAGGAAGTGGTTTTGTAACTCTCAGCTTGTGGCCACAAATTAATATCTCTCATCAACACCAACAGTGTCCGACACCACAGTCACTGCAGTGTGACGACACCCCTCCGACACCCGTCTCCCTCGTCCACAATTTTCACCTTGACGTGACGCCTTGGACCAAACGTTTGGTCCAAATGAAATTCACACAATGGGAACCAATCATAGCACCTGCGTCCCACGTGCTTTAGAAGCCATGAAAGAAGAACTGTGAAGACTGTTTTTGTCACACCTGCAGCATCATGGCTACGCGCTAACAAAGTTAGCCACTGTGCTTATTGAATCACTAGGATTTACTGCTTCCTGTGCCCCGCCCTCTCTCACCATTAACTCCCAGCATGTTACTTCCATTGGATTTGATGAGCTTTATTTCTCTCTCTCTCTCTGAATAAAGGCGTTCTATAGTAGAACTTTATCACAGTTAAAGAGTCAGGACTCATGGATCCCTTAACACATGTGGCCCTCAGTCTAATTCTGTGCAGCCCCTAAAATAAAAGTACATAATGTTTCCAAGAAACACACAAATTGACATATATATATAGAAAGACAACAAAAATACAAAATAGACTTAGAAAACACTTAAAGTGGCAGAAAAATACAAAACATGACAACGAAAATATAAAACATGACTAACAAAATACACAAAAATGACTCAAAAATCCTCAAATGACAAGAAATAAACATACATAAAGTGAGAGGAGAAAAATCTATAAAATAAATAAATAAATACAAAAACACACAAAACAACAAAAATATGCAAAATGAGTCAAAAAAAACATTTATTAAAGAAAATATTCACAAACACACACAAAATGACAGAAAAATACATGGAAAGAAAACTAAAATACAAAAAAAGACTCAGGTCAGAATAATACACAAAATGACAACAAAAATACATAAAAATGACTCCAAAAAAAGTGTGAATTCTTGTCAAACTGTCTACTCTTCAATAGCAAGTAATATTATACAGTACATGAACCACAGACAAATAGTTACGTTTAAACATGTATTAATCAAACAAGTTAAACCTATTTACACAAACACACTAAAAGAACACTACGCTCACTAATCTCAGAATAAATGCTCAAGTATATACAAAAATAAAAAGAGGAAGTTTAGTGGAAGGAAAAAAAAAAAAAAAACCAGCAACATGTGGTTTAGTTGTGTGATCGACAAATGCAACCGCTGTAAAATTCTCGTGTTTGATCCGCTCTAGACTTCATTTGTGTGTTCACGTCGACCAAGCGACTATCTGATCAAATGAATTCTAGAGCGTTTTAACCGCTCTAGGGTCCGTCGGTGTGAATGCACCCTTAGAAAGTCCAAACACAAACCAACCACTGGGTAGCGTCGTGAGCAGAATGTTTATCCTTCTAAATCTGTTTTCTTCTGTGTGCACCTGCAGCTATGACGAGTGCGTCTCTGATCAGATCTTCACACCCACGGATGACCCGCCTCCGTATTCCCTACTGGATCCGTGTCGGAGAAGCTCCCAGCAGCAGCAGGAGGAGGAGCATACCAGTTACACCAGTACGGACCATTCCCCGTTCCCCGCGGGGAGCTCGGCCGACGCCACCTGGTTCTCCCCTACCCACGATCCTCTGGGACTGCGCCACAGCACGGATCAGCAAATCGCGTCCATTTCATTCCCGCTGGAGGCGGCGCCGCCTTACGAGTCGGTGCTGGCAGAGCAGGGACAGCCCCTCCCTCTCATGCCATGTGACCTGTATAAGCACCAATCGGAGCAGGCAGACGATGGGAGCTCCCAGCAGCTCCCGGCCGAGCCCATCGCGTTGGACCGATGATTCGCTGATTCCCAGATGAATCCACGAGACACTCGATGTGTGGAGGATTATCGTTGGGAGACGCTCAGATTTACAAACACAACAACACTTTGGGATGAACTCCACAACACGGATCAAGGAATGTCGCGGTACCGTCGTGAACAAGCAACGGGACACTACAAGACAGTCCTGACCTTTAGAGACAGGAATCACAAATACATCACAACGTTTGGTTCAATACTCACATCGACTCGTTTGGTGTCACAACTCTTCCTCTTTTTTAAGGGCTTTTAGATTCAACTGGATCCCAGCTATGAAATGTAGCCCCGACAAAGCCCTGTCAATGCAAACAAGACACAACACAAATCACTGTAGATGTTCTCGCTCTGCCTCTTTGTCTCATTACACGCACATTAAACACACGTGTACATGTGAAAGGGATTCCGTTAGCCAGACAAATTTCTCATTACTTGACAATAATGTATTCAGCTTTGTGACCAGGAGTGGCCATCTGGCATACCGGGTGTCTGCTACGGTTTTTTTCGACGAGCGATTGGAGGCAGACATGGTAACTGGTGGCCAAAAATGGTCCAAAACTGGCGAGAAAAGGGACTAAAATGGGCCAAAAGCAGTCAAAAGTGGCCAAAAAAATGGGCAAATAAAGAGGATCCAGGTAGTATGTAATGGAAGTGTAGCTTAAAAGGGCAAAATGTGGCAAATAGTGGAAAAAGGGCACAAATGTGGTACAAAAAGAGGAAAAATATAGGGGTAAAAAAGAAACAAGTGGTATTTATTGGGCAAACGTTTGCTTATTTGGATGAAAAGTGGCCAAAAAAATATTAAAATGGACAGAAATTAGATAAAAGTGTCAAAAAGAACTTGCAAAAATAGACAAAAAATAGGATTAAAGGATTATTTATTGGCAAAAGGTAGCTAAAGTCTGAAAAAATTTCAGAACCTTTTGAAAAGAGGCAAAAATGAGACAAAAAGAAATATTTTTAAGAAATTTACGAAGTAAAAAACTTCAGTGTAGGTAAGTTACATTTTCTTTACGATTTTATTGTAAAAAAAATCAAGTTGTTGAAAATACTATTTTAAGTGTGCATAATCGCCACTTGATTACATAAATTCCCTTCAAATTAAAAGCACAATTTCTTGACTCACGTGTTGAAAACCTTACACAATGTTTGCTGTCACTCATAAACTTTGTTAACTGTGTTTCTTTTATATAACCTATACTTTTATTTTGGAATAACATAGGAATTACTTATAAAACAGTATAAAATGACATTTAAAATGCAACTTGTATTCAGGTTACAATTAATAAACCTATCTTAAACCGTAACATAAGCTACAGCTCCCGTAAGCTATAGCTTATGCTATAGCTAGCATAAGATATATCAATAGTAATGATAATGATGCTACACAGCATTAACTTTAGTTTCTAACTCAGACACTTTACCTTTTTTATTTATTTTTATTCTACTCTGTATTTCAGCGTTCTCATGCTAGCTAGCATGTTAGCTAGCTAGCATGAGAAAAAAGCATGAGTTAAAAGACCCCTACATTTTAATGCGCCAACTGTCCTTCAAATGTAATCATACACAACTTCTTACTCTAATGCTTTAAAGACTTTGTCACAGCAGTGGGTAAACAAGTACACTCTCCATTATTTCACTAAACATGAAAAGCAAAGAGGCACTGAGGGACGAACCTGCGTTTCCCTGGAGACACTAAGACCTGTAGACATCATTAATAACCATTAATCACCAGTCACTGAAGCCAGGAGTTCATGTTTATAGTTTATGGTGTGAAGTTGTTGTTTGTGTTTGTGAAACGTGGATTTAGTGTTAAAAAGACAGTGCCTAAAGCCTCCAGGACTGTTAGCTGTAGCATTGTAGCCACGATACCAACACGGTGACGGTGGTGAACAATTGGTTTACTGACGCACATCGTCGCTCCTGAGTAACAACGCTGTGATGACAAACCGTCTCTTTGATGACTTGATGATTGGCTACAATAATTCCTAATTCACCAAAAAAAAAATTTAATTGTTGTTAATTTGTATTTTTTTTTTTAAATGTATTCATACTTTGAAATTATTACGTTTGATTGATGGATATATAATAAAAATAGGCAAAACAATACATGAGAAAACCAACACAAAATTATAAATTCAAAAAGATGAAGTTTGACATGTTTAAAAAAGAAGCAAGATTAAAAATGACTCCATAAATGTAATCTAATTTTAATTTTAATTGACTTTTCAGAAATATATTTTCTGTAGAGAAAAGTATAAAATGGCAAATTCATGTATGAAAAAATGACTATTGTGTAGCAAATAAATACGACGGCGTATTAGGGCCACATTAATATAACATACTCTGGGCAATATGAGATTAAAGTCACGATATCTCAAGAATAAAGTCATAATTTTATGAGAATAAAGTCTTATTTTATTAAAATCGTAATTTTATGAGATTAGTCATAATATTTTGAGATTAAAGTCATAATATTTCTAGATTAAAGTCATAATATTTTAAGATTAAATTAATAACATTTCTAGAATAGTCTTAATATTTCAAGATTAAAGTTGTAATATTTTGAGATTAAAGTCATAATATTTCAAGATTAAAGTAATAATATTTCTGGAGTAAAGTCTTAATATTTTAAGATTAAAGTCATAATATTTCGAGAATAAAGTCAGAATTTTCTGAGGGTAAAATTGAAATACAAACAGAATGTTGTCTGTGTTACGGTCAAAATATTACAACTTTAATCTCGTAATATTACGACTTTAATCTCGTAATATTACGACTTTCATCTCGTAGTGCTCAGATTCTTTTTCTTTTAATTTGGCTCAAATATGCCATCGTAAATAAAAGATTCATAGTTGTACGTATTATTTTAAAATAATATTTAGTTTAGTAAAAATCCTCTAGAGGGTGCTAAAAACTTAAACATTCCTTTTTATAGTTTATTTCTTTAACTCAACTCAAACACTTGAGTCTACATCCTGTCTGTACTTGTACAAGACGGAGGTGGTGTTGATATTTCATTAGATAAACAGTTAATAATGAACGTCAGGTTCATCAGTGTTACAGTATTTGTCCTTTTTAGCTACAGAGAAGCCAGTGTGCGTCGTTTTATAGCCCAACTAGAAGCTGTATTTTTGCATATGACGACGACTCTTTAGATTAGTGAGATTAGGGAGGGAGTTTGGATGTGTCAGTAGACGGGTTGAAAATGTGTGTTTGTGTATCACTTATCATTATTCCTGCTCGCCCACAAATTCAAAAAGGGTGTTTGTTTCCACATGTGGTGTATTAGAGATACGTTTTGAACTGTTCTTCTGTAGAGAAGAGTGAATAAATCTGAGTTCTTATATGAAACAGAATGGCTGGTTTGGATCAATCAACTCATGACATGACATTATACACTACTAAGATAGGGATGGGCCACGATTGGATCTGATCCGAGGGCCAATTGATCAATATTCATGTCAGCGTTTAGAATAATGACCAATCTTTGGGGGGGGGGGGAGGCATTGACTTTTTTTTGTGTTTGTGGTTTTAATGATTTGTCAGTTTTTAGTCATTATGTGTGTTTTTGTTATTGTTTGTGTTCTTAGTGTAATTTTGTGTATTTTTCCATCATTCTCTGCATTTTTGTACTCTTCGTTCTTTGGTCATTTTGTTTCAAAACCAAATAAAAAAATAGAAAAAACAAATTGTTTTTTATTTTTTTTATTTTATTATTATGAATAATTTAAAACCAGAAACAGGAAAACGGAAAAGCCAAACAAAACAGTGTTTTTCTGTTTAAAAATTAAATCTGGTTCTTATCTGGTTTGTGTGATAATTGCTGCTGTTAGCGGTATTTATAACATGCAAAATAAACATTTTACTGCCCTTTTTTTGTGCAAAAGTGTCAGTAGCCAGTCACCAGTTTATTTGGATACTATTTGGACCATAACACCTCGAAACAAAACATAAACGTGAGCAGCTTTGTACGAGCTAAAACATCCACAGACTGAATGAAAACAGGAGCAGGACCAGAAAACTGCTGAAATAAATGCTAAACAGTCCTATTGTGTGAGGAGACCTGGTCCAGGACCTGGGGAGGGAAACCAGGTGCAGCGGACTTCAGTTCTTGCTCTAATTTCTCCATAAATAACTAAATATCTCACAAACAGAACAAGTTTTTTTTTTTTTTATTTTAAAAAAAAAAATGGAAAAATGCTGCTTATCTGGTTTTTCTGTATTTCTGTTTTGGTTTTAAGTCAGTAAATCAAAATTAACCACACAGTTCATTTGATATTTTGATTTGGCTTTAAAACGGAATAACCAAAGAACAAAGGGTACACAGATTTTTTGGGGCCACGTTCTGTATTTTTGTTGTTTTCTGTATTTTCCTGCCATTTTGTGTAGTTTTGTTAACAGTTTGTTTGTATTTGGAGCTACTCTGTAATGTGTTATGTGCATTTTCATAGTCATTTTGTTTGTTAAAGTGCTTGTTGTGTCTGTCTTTGTTGTCATTTTGTGTGTTTTTGTGTACTTTGTTTATTATGTTGGGCTTCATATTCCTTACAATTTTTTGGGGATTTGCTTTGGGGGCCATAACAAATAAGATTGAGGACCATATTCATTCATATTGCACATTATGTTTGCACTCCGTGATGATATTATTAAACACAATGTTGTTTAAGCTCATTTAAATTGGACAAATGTTGATTCTCATGTCAAATATTGTGATGCGATTAATTTAGATTAATTAATTACAAAGTTTCTAATTAATTTGATTTTCTTTTATCTACTCCCACCACTATCTCATTTATTTCTCTTTAAAAAGAGGCCACAGTTACAGGAACCATCGCAGCATGGATACCAGGGTTGGGGTCAATTATAATTGTAATTGTGTAATTTATATTCAATAACGACATAATTAGAATTGTAATTAAAGAATCTGTTGCTGTCCTTATTGTAATTAAATTCTACTTAAGTTTAGATAATTGACTTTGTAATTATACCTGCCATGAAAAATCTATAAAAATGGTCAATTATAATTTAACACAAAACCGTGGAACCATGATAGAGTTCTATGTACAGTTCTATACACATGTAGGTAATTATTAAAATTTGTTTAATATCAAACTTTCTCACATTTTATCATTTTAGAAAATTATAAACACAAACATTTTATAACCTATATTTCTAATCAATAGACATTAGATGATATATATTTGTTTTTAGTGTATTTTACAGCTGATTTAGGACCTACTACCATATCGGAGATGTTAACAAAAAGCTAGCACAAGAGGAAAGTTAACTCTTATGTATTTCAGGCTCAGTTATTGCGATTAATTGAAATTAAACTTTAATAATTGAGAACGTAATTGTAATTTACATTCTGATGATAAAAAAATAATTGTAATTTAATTGACCAGCATTTTTCCAAATTGCACTGTAACCGTAATTAAAAAGGTAAATGTAAATGAAAAATGTAATTGAGCCCAACCCTGATTGATACACATGAATGCCATCTAGCGGTCAACAGGTGAACAACAACGACAAAAAACTAGTAAAAAAGTTAACGTTGCTGTTTTTAGTGAATATAATCAGACTCTTTAACATTAAACACATATTATAAACAGATGGAGACGTGTCTGAGCTACATAAATATCACCAGAGTTGGAAGAGTTGTTGTCCATGTTTGCCATGTGATCCTTGAGCCGAATCCAAGCCAGAATGTCAGCCGTCACTCGGCGTCTGCTTCCCGGTAAGCGACACCCTTCATTCCTCGGTTCTCCACCAACATTAAACCCCAGCACGGGTCCACAGCCACGCTTTAAACACAACGTTCATTCAGCGGGAGTTCAGAGACTTTGAACGGGCGGTGAAATGCGCTCTGTAGCGGGACTGGCTGCACTGTTAGCGGCAGCTACCGTCTATCTCTACCTGTTGTCAGCGCACCTTCCCCGGGGACCGAGGCAGGCAGAACCGGGGCCGGAGGCGGAGGAACCGGTCGAAGAAGTGCAAGAGTACCGGTAAGAACACGGAGCGGAAAAATACTATTTAAATACACAATTATTATTATTATTATTATTATTATTATTATTATTATTATTATTATTATTATTAATAATAATAATAATAATAAATATTGTTATTTTTATTATTATTAAGTAGTAGTAGTGTATTCGTTTCATAAATAATAATAGTATTATTAATAATTAAAAAAACATTGTTAAATATTTTTAATGTAAAAGAACGGTATTGTATCTGTCTGTGTGTAGCCTACGCGTGTGTATTATTTGGTATATATTTTATTAGGACAAGGTTTATTCTGCAACTATTAGTTTATGAAGGATTAGTTCATTTTTGAATTATGTCATAACTAGGGTTGCAAAGGGAATTCCACAGGAATTTAAGCTTGGGAATTTGGGTTTTTATTTTATTTTTAAATAATTCTATCATGTGAAACACAAATATTAGCATCAATGCAAAATATTGCAATGAAAAAACATTTCAACTATGGGTTAAAAAAAGTTTAAACGTTCCATTGGATTAAAGTAAAATAATGGATGACCCGTAACAGGAATGTTACATATATGTGTACAACATCAGCATCAGTTATTTAAATATATTCCCTATTTCCGGTTAATTCTAATAAAGAATTCCTATCAAATGTTTATATTTTAATTCATGTAAAATTCAGGAAATACCATGTTTTCTATTGTTGTGTTATATCTGTTGATTTAAAACATCGTCATTTTATTCTTATTGCTTAGAATTGACCTCATGAGTTATTGACGTCGTTTCTTTGGCCACAACCTCTTTGAAATGGGTGCAACTTCCTGTTTGATTCAAAAATAAAGTATTCAAGAAATATATTCCCGCACCTAAAAATCTAATTTTCCAAAACAAAAGCCCCCAATATAGGCTGCACTAAATCCACTCCTGCTTCCCTTCCTAACACTATAAATAATACCCACGTGTTTTTAGAAGTGTTCGTCTGTGGCATGTCAGTGACACAGAGAAGCACGGTTGTTTGGGGATGATAGAATATCGCAGATCAAGACACTCTGAGGCCAAGTCTGTGTGTCTGTCTGTGTGTGTGTGTGTGTGTGTGTGTGTGTGTGTGTGTGTGTGTGTGTGTGTGTGTGTGTGTGTGTGTGTGTGTGTGTGTGTGTGTGTGTGTGTGTGTGTGTGTGTGTCAAGAAGTCATGCAAACTCAGCCTTGAGTGCTTTGATTGGTTCCATAACAGTTCCTACACATGCAGTGTTTCCTGCTGTGTGCAGGTAATGGAGATCGTAACCATGGGCAACGGGAACTGCTTGATAATACGTTCTAATTTAGGATGTACAACATTAGAAATGTGTTCATATTGAATATGTTTTCAAAAATAAATGTTCTTTTAACGCAATGGTTATTTTTTATGTTACTAGTGAAAAATGAATGATCATGAGACACAGAGGTGAGCTACATTAGCCTCAAAGCAGGGTTCTAAACCTTGGGGACACGAGACACAGTGAGGGGGTTAGCACATGCCTATTTGTACCCTTTTTCTGCAACTACCACCACTTTTCTCACCTAATGCTGCATATATTGACCCATTATTGTCACTCTTAACCACTTTTCAACGTACTTCATACTTATTTTTGCCAATTTACCACCTTCACAATTTGTCATGCAAATATTTTGCCAATTTAAACTAATTGATCCTAATTTTTTAATTAAATTACCCACTCTCTCCCCTTTTCAGCCATTTTTAAGCCAATTTTGATAGTTTGAGCCCTTTTTTTAACAACTTTTTTCATTTATTTTTGGCCACTTTATTTTTCCACTTTTCACCAATTTCTGTGGTTTTTAAAATCCCATTTCACCACCTTTTCCATCATTTTTGGTCACTTTTAACCCATTTTATTTCTGAATAAAACAAGGATTTACATCTTTAAGATGACTATATGGTACAAATAATAAAAAAAACTTCCTGGATAACAGTGGATATTATTCAGATGAATGAATAAATAAATGTGGTTATCACAGATTCATAGAACAATGGACCATCATTTTACTGACTTTATGGATGGACCCCAAAAATCTCTCCCCTTTATTCCCTCTTATAGGTGGTCCTGTCTCCACATGACTGTTCTTCAGTGTTCATGTCTGTGTTCAACCACCTATAGCTACAGTGGGGGTCCCCGCTCTATGGAACCTTTATTTTGGGGTCATGGGCTGAAAAGGTTGAGAACCCCTGGTTTAAAGGATTTTCAATATTGGCCTTTATTTATTTGTTTGTTTGATTACTGGCAGAATCACTTCACAGGTTTTGACAAAATATTAACCAAAAACAGATCTAACACCATAGAAGAGTCCATTAATTAATTTTTTTTTGGGGGGGGGGATTCCGATCAATATACTGATTCAAATCTCTCTCTCTCATCGTAGGCAAAATTTAAGAAAATTATATCTCGGTTTGTAATTAAACGATCTTTAAGAAATGTGACTGTGTTATATAACACGGCAATGCATCATCAACACGTGGACCAATGGGACTGTGACTAATGCTGGACGTCCAAGCAGGTGCTGGAAGAAACAGACCTCTTGGGTTTCAGGGGGAGTTTTTAGTGTGTGTGTGTGTGTGTGTGTGTGTGTGTGTGTGTGTGTGTGTGTGTGTGTGTGTGTGTGTGTGTGTGTGTGTGTGTGTGTGTGTGTGTGTGTGTGTGTGTGTGTGTGTGTGTGTGTGTGTGTGTGTGTGCGTGCGTGCGTGTGTGTGTGTGACGCTATTTCTGTTCTTCAATCACATGTATTTGGTTACCCCTCCACCCCATTCCCCCCTTAAAAAAAAACGTTTCATCTAATAGAATTAGACATTTTTTATCTCATATATGACTGTTTTGTTAATAAGATGTAAATATGAGATGTCACATTTACAAGATAATTACTTGTGACTTTCTATTCAATTATGTTTTATCTCATAAATATGATATCTGCATTTTGTTTATATGACTTATCCTGTAAATATATAATGTTATAATTGTGACTCATGACTTTTCTCATAATTCAGATTTTTGTATTTTGTTGTTATAACTTATCTTGTAAATACATAATCTTATCTTATAATTGTTACTTCCATGACTTCTCATATGATTTGTTGTTTTCTCATAATTATGATTTCTGTATTTTCTTAAAATGACATTGTAAATATACACGTTATCTCATGATTATGACTTAACTCTTAATTATTACTTTGATATTATATTTTATAGCTTCTGTATCTCGTAACTGGGATTGTTTTTTTGCTGGGGTGGACACTCACAGGTTGGGGACAGGTCCTGGGGTGTGGGGGGGGTCAGGTGTGAGGAGGTGGGTGGTCCATGTTAACCTATTGAACTGAACAGGCTTCCATAGAACCATAGTCCCCTCTATGTATGTTAGTGATGGCATTGTGGTGTTAATCAGGACTGGGCAGCTCCTCTTTGACTTCCATCCAACTTCTGTCTGACTGTTTGATTCCCAGTTAAACTCCAGTACACACCTGTTTTTTCCTCCGTGTGTTCAGGCTGAAGTTCCCGTCAGACCTGGAGGAGCTGCGTGAGCTGGCAGAGCAGCTCAAGTTTTACAAACGAGAGCATTACGGCTACGTGCTGCTGCTCTTCAGCAGCGCCTACCTGTACAAGCAGTCCTTTGCTCTGCCTGGCTCCTCCCTCCTGGTAAAACACACCCATCAGCATCTTCACCACCACATTCACCAGCACTTATCCGTGACTCCCTCCTGCTGCCTCAGAACATGCTGGCGGGAGCCATATTTGGGCCCTGGCTGGGGCTGCTTCTGGCCTGCCTGCTTACCGCCTCAGGCTCTACTTTCTGCTTCCTGCTGTCGTCTGTGTTTGGGAAACAGTACGTGGTGCATCTGTTCCCAGAGAAAGTGGCTCTGCTGCAGAGAAAGGTGACGACGGAGGCTGGTTCTTCATCGACTCTCCTCCTACATCATCAGGGCCTCCGATTTTCCAGATTAAAATGTTTCCAAACGTTTCGGGGTTTATCCATTTACGCGTCTCGTTACACTTCCGTTTTGTTTCCATTTCATCATATTTCTCTGTTTCAATGACTTTACAGGCTATTAAACTTCCTGAAATAATACCAAACATGCTAAATAGGGTTATTACAGTCAACTACTGTTATTAATTTTACATTCAATATGCTTCAGATGATTTACGTAAATTAGGATTAGTGCAGTTAGGGTTAGGGTTATGGTTAGGTCAAGGTTAATTAGTCCGTAACTTGGGTTAGGGTTAGAGTTACGGTTACGGTTAGTTAGTCTGTAACATAGGTTAGGGTTAGGTGAAGGTTAGCTAGTCCGTAACGTAGTTGAAGTATTAATACAAATGGAAGCGCGTAGCGTCTCATTGGCCAGTTTAGGTCACGCGGTGCACCTATCACGTGACCTAAACTGGCCAATGAAGGGCGTTGTGTACGGATAGAATGCCGGTATATGGATACGTGTTACGAATTGACAGCCATTGCCTTTATTTAAATGGGATGGTTACGTTGAAATTACGCAAAAAGACTCCAAAAACCACCCAAAAAACAAAGAGAGAAAAAGGAACAGGTCGGATTTCTTTCTCCGTTTCAGAACGGGAATTCCGTTTTTTACGTCTCTTTTCTACGATGGCAGGAAATCGGAGGCCCTACGTGGACTATGATGATAATAATGTAATAAATGTTTTCCATCCGTCTGTGAATGATCCCTGTTCTCCGTCATGTCTCTGTCCTTCTGTCCCTCTGCATCAGGCCGAGGAGAACCGCAGCAGTTTGTTCTTCTTCCTCCTTTCCCTCCGTTTCTTCCCCATGACTCCTAACTGGTTCCTCAACATCACCTGTCCCGTCCTCAACGTCCCAATGCCTATTTTCTTTTGCTCTGTGTGTATAGGTGAGGCTAAACACGCACACGCACAAACAAAAGCGTGTCTGATAACCCATCGCTTTGTTTTCATCACAGGTTTAATACCCTACAACTTCATCTGTGTTCGTACGGGATCCATGCTGTCTGAGATCTCCTCCCTGGACGACATCTTCTCCTGGGGAACGTTAGCTCAGCTATTAGCCATCGCCCTCGTGGCTCTCATACCGGGGGCGTTGATCAAGCGCTACGGAAATGCCCACCTGAAGATGGAGGGCATGGAGAGCAATGGAACCACGGAAGTGACGAAGGAGGAGGAGAGGAAGAGCCGATGACTGTGGAATGAAGGGGGGACTGAGACGGAACGTCAGAGCCGCAGAAAACTCTCATGTGGTCGGCATGTGACCTGCTGACTCCTGTAAGGTCACACCGCACGCCCGTCATTCTCAAGCTATGACGCGTTTACTTACCATGTTACAACGGGATTCTAAGGACACGTTCCTGTTGACACACCGAGGGATTTTCCAGAGATATTTATGAACGCAATGAAAACTCTTAACGTGTAACTGCTCATGTCCAATTAGACATTGATCCCTTCATATTTCATTCACCCAGGTAGGTCTTAAATATAATTATACCTGTATTATATTGAATATAATACAGATTATAAATGTCTTAAAGTTACTGTTACCAAAGTGTGTGATCCAAGGTTAGCATTTAGAATAATGACCAATCTGAGCGTTAACACAAAAAAACAAAGGGTATCGAGAATTTTGCTTCCAGTAAAGCATCTTTGAGTTTTTTTTAAAAAGCACTATATATAACTGCCTTATTATTATTATTATTATTTGTGTGACAATTTGCTGTAGTTTTGTGTGTTTTCTCTTGTCATTGTGTCTTTCTTTTCATCATTGTGTGTTTTGGAGTGATTTTGTGCATTTTTGATGCCGTTTTGTCTTTTTTCAGAATCATTTTGTGTTTTTTTTCTTGTCATTGTGTGTGCTTTTTAATCATTTTGCCTATTTTATTGTCTTTAGTGTGTTTGTGGAGTCATTCTGTGTATTTTTCTTATCGTTTTGCGTTTTTTGAATCATTTTGTGTAATTTTAGGACAATTTAATGTTCTTTTTTGTTGTCTTAAATGTGTCATTTTGTGTTGTATGGAGTTTTTGGAATCATTTCTGTGTGTTTTTGTTTTTTGTGTGTTTTTGGAGTCATTTTGTGTAATTTTGCTGCTGTTTTATGTATTTGTAGACAGTTACCCTTGTTTGATGCGTTTTTAATCGTTCTAAAAGTTGTCTCATGTTTACTTCTGTACTTGTATTTTATGCTTCAGTTTAAATGATCTTAAAGTAAAAACGTCAAGATTTTTTAGTGTTTACTGTTTATGTTTAAACTGTCAGAATATTTCAAGCTTCAACTAAAGATGAGGATGTGTGTGTTAGCTTTGATTTGGTCTATGTTAGCTTTTGACAATTAGACATTGATCCCTTCATATTTCATTCATCCAGGTTGGTCTTAAATATAATTATTCCTGTATTATATTGAATATAATACATATTTGTCATGTTCATAATTTAACAGAATTTGCTGTAAAAGCTCCAAATGCAGCAACAAACGTCTTAAAGTTACTGTTACCAAAGTGTGTGATTTGAGGTTAGCATTTAGAATAATGACCAATCTGAGCGTTAACACTGAAAAAACAAAGGGTATCGTGAATTTTGCTTCCTGTAAAGTGTCGGTCTTTTTTTTTTTTTTTTTTTTAAATCACTACATAAAACTGACTTATTTATGTGACAATTTTCTGTAGTTTTTTTTTTTTAGTATTTGCGCATATTTTTTTGTCATTGTGTGTTTTTTCAGAATAATTTTGTGTATTTTTCTCATTTTGTGTGTTTTTAGGACAATTTTGGGGGTTTTCTTGTTGTCTTTAGTGTGTTTTAGTCATTTTGTGTATTATTTTTGTTGTTTTGTGTTTTTTTGAATAATTTTGTGTTTTTCTTGTGGTTTTGTTTGTTTTTAAGATAACTTTGGGTTCTTTTTTGCTGTCTTTAGCTTGTTTGGAGTCATTTTGTGTACTTTTCTTGTCGCATGTGTGGTGTTTTGGAATCATTTTTGAGTGCTTTTGTTTGTGTGTGTACTTTTGGTGTCATTTTGTCTGTAGACAGTTGTACATGTCTGATGTATTTTAAACCTTTCTTAAAAAAATGTCTCATGTTTACTTCTGAGTTTAAATGATCGAAGAGTAAAAATGTAAAGATTTTTGTGTTTACCGTTGGTGTCTTAACTGTCAGATTATTTCAAGCTTCCACCAAAGATGTAGATGTGTGTGTTAGCTTTGAATGCAAACTTTGAATTTTGTCTCAGTTATAGTCTTTTGACAAATACCTCATTTTGGTTTTTAAGGTCATTCTCAAGCTATGACGCGTTTACTTACCATGTTACGATGGGATTCTAAAGACATGGTCCTGTTGAGACACCGAGGGATTTTCCAAAGAGATATTTATGAACGCAACAAAAACTCCTAACACTTAACTACTCTTGTCCAATTACACATCCCTTCATATTTCATTCATCAGGTTGGTCTTAAATATAATTATACCTGTATTATATTGAATATAACACAGATTTGCCTATTGAAACATGTATCCATCATTTAACAGTCTCTGGCATCTTAAATGCTGTAAAAGCTCCAAATGCAGCAACAAACGTCTTAAAGTTACTGTTACCAAAGTGTATGATTTGAGGTTAGCATTTAGAATAATGACCAATCTGAGCATTAATACTGAAAAAACAAAGGGTATCGTGAATTTGTGTTAATTTGCTGTATTTTGGTGTGTTTTTGGAGTATTTGTGTATTAGCAATTTATGACTGCCATTATGTGGTGTAAGCATGAGAAAACATTGAGGAGTTTACAACTGAATTAGTTATTATTCATTTACGAGTCGTGTTTTCTTTTTCTGCAACTACACCAAACTAACCATATTTTAACCTATTTTCATCACTTTTTTCTTGCCATATTTTTGCTCCTTTTAATGCATTTTTTTGCTACATTACTCCCATTCCTGCCACTTCTCAATCAAATTTCAAAGCCTTTTCTGTACTTTTTTTCCCACTTTTTTGTCACTTTTCCACCTAATGTCACATATATTAACCATTGATGTCACTTTTAACCTCTTTTCACCATATTTCATGCTTATTTTGGCCAATCTAACCACATTCACAATTTGTCATGCTCATTATTTGCTAGTTTAAACTTATTGTTCCAACATTGACACTTTAAACCCTTTTTGGCCACTCTAATTTACAATTTTTTAGTTTTTAAAATCACATTTCACCACCTTTTCCACTATTTTTGGTCACTTTTAACACATTTTATTTCTGATTAAAACAACGATTTACATCTTTAAGATGACTACATACTATTATGTAAATAATAATGAATTTACTGGATAACAGTGGATATTATTCAGATAAATAAATAAATGTGGTTATCACAGATTCATAGAACAATGGACCATCATTTTGCTGACTTTACGGATGGACCCCAAAAATCTCTCCCCTTTATTCCCCCTTATAGATGGTTCTGTCTCCACATGACTGTTCTTCAATGTTCATGTCTGTGTTCAACCACCTTCAGCTACAGTGGGGGTCCCCGCTCTCTCGAACCTTTATTTTGGGGGTCGAGGGCAGAAAAGTTTTAAATCCCCTGCTTTACAGTCTCCACATCCCATAATGCAATGCACAAAATTTTTCCATAAATCTCAATAAGAATGTGTTTAAAGTGGAGATCATAAACTTTCAAGCTGTAATTCCAAATTTTGCCATCTTCTTTTTTTTTCTTTTTTTACCAAAAACACCGTCTTTATCTGATTAAAAAATGTTAACACTTAACTGACATTACGCTGTTATTAGCATGAATAAGGTGTCATGAAGGCTGTTAAACGCGTCAGGTTTACATTCACAATACATGGTGGACGCGCTTCTCGGAGGTCGGCGGTCCTGCTGCGTGCGTCCGGCGCCTCAAACGCGGCCGAAGCTGGAGTTGGGATTGTTGAACTTTTGGGGCATATCGCGGCACGTCGACCAATCAGGTTTCCCAACGTGACGTACTCAGAATAATGAGAAGAAAAACAAACACTAACCGGAGACAGATGGACAGGCGGTCTTCTGCTTAAATAGAGCGCCTGTAGTTGGGGTCCTGGTAGGAGATGTGAGCACTGATGCTGGTCAGCAGGTCATCAAACTGGGCACGGGAGAGACAGAAGTAGCGCTGAAAGCGACTCTCATCCGAGCACAGCTCTGGTGAATCCAGAAACGGCACCGAGGCGCAAATAAAGCCAAGCCACTCTCTGGATAATGTAGAGCTGATGAACAGGAGTCGGAGGGGGCATGTTCAACAAGGAACTCCAAACTTTATTCTCCATTCACCCACACGTCTCTATAGCCCTCTAACACCACAGTGCACACACTGAGTCACACCAATATACATCCGACCAGAAACACCACCTTCTCAACTCAATAATGTTCCACCACTTCACAGTCACTGGGTGAATTAGGAACGTAACTGATCGACACAATATCATCCATTGCATGACCACCACCCACAACAGAGAGAGACACGTGTGCCAAGCATCTTTGACGCTGGTCACAAGCATCTGTATTCAATGAGCACAAGTGTCCAACTACGTGCGTGAGGCACGATTTTGATGTACGAAACGCGTTTGGTGTGAACGCAGCATTTTTGTGTCATTATTAGTGTCGTTCGCTAAATTCTGACACCTTTGGAGCTATGTTGGAAATTTTTGAGTTAGGTGAAGGGATCTAGTGGGTTTGAAAGGGACAGTGCACATGTTTAAAAATAAATAAATAAATAAACTACATATTGTAAATGTGCCAGAGTTAGCAATATGCTAATTTGCATCTGTTGTCCCTTGGCAGGTCACAAAACAAACATTATTCACAAGGCTTAAAGTACATAAATACAATACAATCAGTCAATCAAGAATACAAAGTGTATGAATATGAGTTACAGTTAGTGTTTAAGTTAAAGTGTGTATTAACGGTGTGCGAGTTATTTTGAAAGTACACAAAGTCAAAAACCACTATTCACAGATACAAAATCGATGGGGGTTCAGTTTAACACTTAAAGACACCCTTTATGACACCTTATTCATGCTAATGACAGGTGTCATGTCATAATAATAACAGCGTAATGTCAGCCTTATGTATAAAATAAGTAAAGTGTTACCGAAAATGTTTTACTGTTGTTTAACAATAAATGAGCAGATGTTAGTCACGTTTGCATTAAAGACACAGTCCACCACAGACTGGAATGACAGTTAAAAAAAAGTTGTTTCTCTTTATTTTGTTTTCAGGCTCACTCACACTCAAACACACACACACACACACACTAGCGACGCTTGAACAAACACCTGACGTGAGGGGTGTAACGTGAAAAACTTGCACTTGGAAGTTTTGTGGGAAGACACGAGTGAATCATCCTCCATTTGAACGATGGGTAACCATGGTAACTGCATGCACATGGGCGGAGTTGTGGGACTTGACCAAAAGCGACGATCGCAAACGGGGGATTTATCCCGTTAGTCGCATATGTTTCATCAGTCGAAAAAAAGTCTTTAACAGAATAATTCTGAGCATTTTTGTTGTCGTTTTGTGTTTTTTCAGAATCATCTTGTGTATTTTTTGTCTTTATAGTGTTTTGGAGTAATTTTGTGCATTTTTGTTGTCGTTTTGCTTCATTACATAATCATTTAGTGTATTTTTCTTGCTGTTTTGTGTATTTTTCTTGTCGTTGTGTGTGTTTTGTTGTCTTTAGAGTGTTTTTGGAGTCATTGTTGTCGTTTTGTGTTTTCTCAGAATCGTTAGTTGCATGTTTCACGAGTCTAATACAGACTTTAATAAAGAGCATCATCGAAGACGAAGCGACGTTTGTAGCATCACGAAGGATCCAGGTTGTAAACATCAGCAGCTCCAAAGCTTATGAATAAAAATAGTAAACATGGCGTCACGAAGAGGTTCATACAAGCAATCAAATCTCCTCCGACACCAAACATGCAACGAACACAACACGTAGAATATCTTTATGGCTGATTATGGCGTCATGTTTCCCCACGTTTGTTTGTTTGTTTTCTATGGAGTCGGTCGCCGTCATGTGACTCTCGCTGAGGTCACTTCCTGTCTCCTCTCTCACTTCCCTCCATCGTTTGAAGCGGGATCAGCAGGTCGGGGTTTGTCCCTGAAGCTGTGACGGCCAGGTCACGTGATCAAAAAAGCCTCCAAACACGCCGGGCTGCTGAGGCGGGAGTGCACGTGAAGTGGCAAAATGTGCGCTGTTCACATGAAGATCCAGCTGTTGCGTGACAGATGTTTCTGTCAGAGGAAGGACTCACCCGTGGGTGTGCTGATGCTCTCGCCTGAGCCACTAGAGGGCGACGTCACAGGAAGGACAAAGAAAGAAAGGAGGAAAAGAAAATAGGAGGAAAGCATTAGGAGAGGAGGAAGAAAAAGGACTAAATAAAGAGCGTTTGGTTTGGTTCAGGAATTTGTGTGGCAATTTGCTGTAGCTTTGTGTGTTGTTTTCTGGTCATTGTGTGTTTTTTAATTATTTTGAGTGTTTTTGGAGTAATTCTGTACAATTTTTATGTTGTTTTATGCTCTTTCAGAATCATTGTGTTTTTTTTCTTGTTTTGTACGTCTTTTCGAATAATTGTACATCTTTTGTTGTCTTGAGAGTGTTTTTGGAGCCATTTAGTACATTTCTGTTGTTGTTCTATGTTTTTTTCAGAAACATTTTGTGTATTTTTCTTGTTGTTTTGTGTATTTTTTTTGTTATTTTTTGTGTATTTTTCTTGTTGTTTTGTGTGTTTTTCTTGTCATTGTCCGTGTATTTTTGAATAATTATGTGTGTTGTTGTCTTTAATGTGTTTTTGGAGTCATTTTGTTGTTGTTTTGCTTTATTTATTCATTTATTTGTGTATTTTTCTTGTTATTGTGTGTGTATTTTCTAATAATTGTGTCTTTTGATGTTTTTACTGTGTTTTTTTGAGTAATTTTATGCATTTTTGTTGTCATTTTGTGTTTTTTCAGTATGATTTTGTGTATTTTTGTTGTACTTTTGTGCATTTTTTATGTTGTTTTTTCAAAATCATTGTATATTTTTTTGCTGTTTTGTGTGTTTGTCTTGTCATTGTGTGTGTATTATTGGATTCATTTGTGCATTTTTGTTGTTGTTTTGTGTTTTCTCTATCATTTTTACTTTCTACCGCGGGCCAAGTTAGATCCTCTAAAGCAGTGTTTCCCCCTGAGGCCTCTCTTCTGATTAGGAGAACCCCTACATCGCTCCAATTTAGTAACCTTTGTTTTATTTACATGTTGTCAATAGCTTGAAGATATCAACCTGTACGTTTAACGCACACTAAATATCAATTTTGTGCATTACACGTAGTGTACCTCAATTTTTAGTAATGTGCATAACACGAAGTAACAATTAGTATAATATTAAGGCCACAATATTGTTTATTTCATTAATGCAGTTTATTGTCAACGGTTGTAAAAGCTGTTGGATGAGCATGTACAGTGTCTGAAACATTGGAAATAGATTCATCAATGTTTCCAAGTATCCATTACAATGTGTTCAAGTCCCCCTAGGGGTACACGTACCTCTGGTTGGGAACCACTGCTCTAAAGGGTCCGAGTGATTTAAATATTAAAAAGATGACGCTTCTGTGAGCTAAACAGAAGTTTAAGGTGAAACATAAAGGCCTGACAGAGAAAAAGAGAAACTATCTTTTCCTCTGGCTTCAATCTAAAATAGAATATCACATCGAAAGAACGGAAACAAAGCGTTTGAATCCAAAACGCAAGAAAAACAAAAACAGACAGGAAGTCGTCCCTGATTATCAGACAGTGCATCGTGAAACTGTTTGTGCTTTTGAAAAATCAAATATTGCATTTTTGCTGATTTTAATCGTACATTAATGCAACACTTGGAAGCATAAATAAAACCTCTTCAAAATAAAAGCACAACTCTAGCATATGCCTGAGAATACGTGAAAACACGTCTGTGACACACTTTTAGGTAGGGGTGTACAATGTCATGAGTCTGACGATACGATTCACGATACAATATATCCCGATACTAAACAATACAATATAAATAATTACAATTTTCACCTTTGCAAGTACAAAATGGTATGAAATACATTTTATTTAATTTGTTTTTTAACTTGTGAGAACAAGTAAATGGTAACTAACTGTAATTCAAGAACCAATAACATAAACAAGTGGTATGTTTATCAAACTGTCAAATTACGTTTTCAAAAAATGCAACTTTTGTTTCTACAACAGATTCTGATTCTATTATTTTTCTTAAATTCTTTAAAAAAAAACACACACGCACACGCACACACATAAAAGTTTCCAGTGTGTTTTATGAAATTTAAATGCAATCAGCTTCCAGTGAGTGAGGTCGTCTAACAAGGTCTGATGGTGCGTTCACTGACATCTAATGACCGGGAGTTTATGTGCTTTGCATATGTTAGCACAATTAAATGTTTTTTTCATGAAAAAAACGATTAAAGAAATCAATTTTGACATTTTTATGGATTGATACAATCATTGCGTGGTGAAATATCACCGAATCAATTTTTTTCTTACTTTTGGGTCCCGACCCAAATGTTGAGAAACCTCCGATAAAAAGGAAATTAATAAAATTTAAAAACATACAGCAGAGAAATAAAACAATCTGATAATTACACTTAATGAAAGGTTCAAATAACATGAAGTTGTTATCACGTAATTGATGATTAATTACAATTATGGCAAATATATAATCATAATTGTAATTTAAGAAATCAGTTGCTGTTGTAATCGCAATTGAATTGTAATTGAGTTTATAGATAATTGACTTTGTAATTGTAATTGCCATGAAAACTCTATAAATAATGTCACAAAATCATTTAATGCTAAACTTATTACCTACACATACTGTATGTAGGTAATAATCATTAAGCTTTCCCACATTTTACCATTTTAAAAAACATAAATCGAGGGGTACACCGACATAACAAAGGCTCAGGTGACCCACACCAAATATATTAAAACCAATATTTTTATTGATTAGGAAACCTAACAAGGTAATCAATAGATAGGAAAGAAATGATATGATATATATTTGTTTTTAGTATATTTTACAAGTGATTTAGGACCCGTTAGCCTTAGAGATGCTAACAAAAAGCTAACACAAGAGGCAGGTTAACTTTATATAAGTTATTTATTTCAGGCTCAGTAATTGTGATTAATTGTAATTGACTTTCTGAGGTTAAAAAATAATTGTAAACTAATTGTGAATGGAAAAAATGCTGGCCACTGTAATTGAGTTGTAATTAAAAACTTAAATCCCCTTAAACGTGCCATGAGGTGGTTAGGGTCCTACCTGCGTGTGTGAACGACGTCCTGCACGCACTGGTCTTTGTGGTAGCGGACGAACTGCGTGCACGTGAGTCTCACGTCCTCCGGTGCACCCGAGGGACTCACATCCTCACTGCAGCGGCCTTGTAACAGGCCCAGGACCCTGAAGTGAAACCGGCCAATGAGAGCGCAGCTCTGAGAGAAAGGGTTTGTGCCGTGTGAGCTCACCTCCTTTTAAAAGGAGAGATGATCAGATTCCTGTCGAGGCCGAAAACCCCAAAGGAGAGGAAACCCTTCAGAGACAAAAAAAAAGAAACATCCATTTCAGACTAGAGCTGGGCAATATATCGAGATGTCAGATATATTGTTTTCTAATTGGCAATACAGAAAATTACAATATTGCCTATATTGATATATATATTTATTTTATAACTTATTTTGTATTAAAATAATCATTTTAGGGGTCGCTGCATGTACTTCTTCTCGATACGATATGTAAAGCTCAGTGAGATGATCACTGACCCAGACATTTACCTAAACAAGTCACACAACAAAACTCACTCACACGTGCTGTCCATTAAAGCAGGGATTTTCAACCTTTTTTTTTTTTTCCAACAATGAGCTAATTTTCACTTATTCCTACACTTTTTCTGCAACTACACCAAACTTGCCATATTTTAACCTACTTTCATCACTTTTTCTTGCCATATTTTTGCTCCTATTAATGCATTTTTCCTACATTACTCCCGTTTCTGTCACTTCATCAAATTCCAATGTTTTTTCTACACATTTTCTCCACTTTTAAAGATATTTTCAACACTTATAAACCCTTTCCAGCCCTTTTCCAGCTAATGTCAAACAAGTTGACCCATTAATGTCACTTAACCTCATTTCACAATATTTCATGCTTATTTTTGGTCAATTTAACCACTTTCATAATTTTTCATGCCCATTATTTGCCAGTTTAAACAAATTTGCCAACATTTTTAAATTCCATTATCCACATGTTGTAACTTTTAACACATTTCTGTGGTTTTTAAAATCCCATTTCACCATCTTTTTCTCAATTTTCGGCACTTTCAAATCATTTTAGTTCTGATTAAAACAATGATTTACATCTTTAAGATACTATAGAGCAAATAATAAACGTTCCTGGATAACAGTGGATATTATACAGATGAATAAATAAATGCATTTATCACAGATTCATAGAACAATGGACCATCATTTTACTGACTTTACGGATGGACCCCAGAAATGTCTCCCCTTTAGTCCCCCTTATAGATGGTCCTGTCTCCACATGACTGTCATTTTTTGGTCAAGTATCTTTACTTTTACTTGAGTACTGAAGACTAGTACTTTTGACACCTCTACTGATTTGTAGTAAAACATGAAGATTAATACATTACTGACCTGTCCGTAGTTTGCCACAGCGCAGAAGAACTGCAGCTCCAGGTACAGCCTTCCTGGGTCTTTGTTAAACAGCCACCACAGACAGCTGGACAGATTCTACACACACACACACACGCACGCACGCACGCACGCACACACGTTATGTTCGCCTTCACTGACCACATCAAAGCCTTTCTGTATAGATACAGGTTAGCTGAGCACGCTAATGCTACATTATCTTCCATCTGAGAAGGTGAAACCACTTGTGTTGTAATTGTAAGAAAACTGAACAAAGCAGAAAAGGGTTTGTGTTTTCCCTGCTTACAGCGATCAGGCTGACGATGAGCAGCAGACACAGCAAGACGTGTCTGACCGTCTGATTGTCGTCGGGGGTCGGGGGTCCAGGGGGAGGAAGATTCAGAGGCTGCTCAGAGGAGGAAGAACTGCGTAGCTGCCCGTCAAACAGCGCCCCACTGTGGCCTGGAAAGGAAGAACCATTAAGTACCAGATGATAGAAAACACATCATTAAAGCAGTGGTTCTCAACCTTTTCAGACCGCAACCCCCAAAGAATAGGAGCCATAGGCTGGGGTCAGCTATAAGGGGGAATAAAGGGGAGACATTTTTGGGGTCCATCCATAAATTCAGCAAAATGATAATTTATTGTTCTATGAATCTGTGATAACCACATTTATTTATTAATCTGAATAATATCCAGTTGATTATTATTATTATAGTCATCTTAAAGATGTAAATCCTTGTTAAAGTTAAAAGTTGCAAATTAGAGTGGGCAAAAACAGACAGAAAAAGTGGAAAAAGGGTTCAAAGTGTTAATATTGGCTTAAAGGTTATAGAGGTGGGGGTTGGGTAATGTAATTTAAAAAATAAAAACAATTAGTTTAAACTGACAAATAATGGGAATGACAAATCGTGAATGTGGTTAAATTAACAAAAATAAGCATAAAATATGGTGCAAAGGGGTTAAAAGTGACAATAATGGGTCAACATACAGTACATGACATTAGGTGGAAAAGTGGTAGAAAGGGTTCATAATAAAGCTGGGAAAAAATGTATTAAATCAATTAATCGAATTTGTAGATAAATATGATTTATATTGCAAATTCTAGTTTAAAAAAAATCAATAAATGAAATGTTTTTCATTTTTTAAATTTTTTTACCACCACCGTTTATTCAGACTTTTTCGCATTCAGATGTGAGCCCGCCCCCTCTTTGTTTACATGTGTTTACCCTTTGAGTAGCTATATGTGTGCCACAGGCATGTTTAATGTTTTATTCACACTATGATGAGATGCTAAGGGAAGAGTTTATTATTTTTAAATTGTAATGTTATATAAAATATGTAGTTATCTGATTTCTTAATCAGAAATTTTAAGCTACTGTGAAGTTGCTGTTACACTTTTGCTTAAACCTGGTTAAAGCTTGAAATAGTTGAATGACAGAAGCTCATTTACTTTTTATTTTGGGATTGTTCTATGCATTTTAACTCTTGAGGACAATCACAGCAATAAAGTTGCACTTTTCGAATCAAAACTCAAATTTTTTATAGGCAAAATCGCCCAGCCCTAGTTCATAAGTGCCGAAAATGTCTTGAAGGTGGAAAAAATGTGCAGAAAAGGCATTGAAATTTAATAGAGAAGTGGCAGAGATGGGAATAATAGGGAAAAAATGCATTAAAAAAAGCAAAAATATGGCAAGAAAAAGTGATGAAAATAAGTTACATTTGTTAATAATAAGTTTGCTGTAGTTGCAGAAAAAGGGTAAAAAAAAAAAAAAAAAACAAAAGCTGGCTTTAATTGCTCGGAAAATATTTTTCTTTTCTTCAAGGCATCTGACAAACCTCTCATAGTGTCCCTCCCATAGTGTCATGCAACCCCAAATTTGGGTTCTGGCCCCAAGGTTGAGAACCCCCGCTTTAAAGGAACTTTAAAGAGGACGGGTTGGTTGGTGTTTGATACCTGAGCTGGTCCTGGGCTCCCTCTGCGTGCTGGCCATGATGTCAGGAATGGTTTGTAGAGGAGATAAACCGTGAAGATCTGCACAAAACAAACACATCAGACCATGTTCACATGTAAACAAACACTGCTTTGGGCAGGGATGGGACACTAGCACAGCGGGGGCCACACAAATCTCATCTAATCCAAGGGCCACATTATCAACATTAGAACAATGACCGATCTGAGCAATAACACTACAATAATAGGGGGAAAAGGATTTTGTCTTTGTCTGTGGTTTTGTTGTTTTGTGTGTTTTTAGTCATTTTGTGCATTTTTGGGGTCATTTTGAGCGTTTTTGTCATTGTTTGTGTTCTTGTAATTTTGTGCATTTTTGTTGTCGATTTGTACGTTTTTGGGGTCACTTTCTGTATTTCTGTTGTAGTTTTCTGTATTTTCCTGTCATTATGTTGACAGTTTGTGTGTCTTTGTGGCTATTCTGTAATGTGTTGTTTTTTTGCAGTCATTTTGTTTGTTTAAGTGGTTGTTGTGTCTGTCTTTGTTGTCATTTTGTGTTTTGATTTTGTGTGCGCGCGTGTGTTTTTGTGTACTTTCTGCATTTTGCTATCAATTTGTGTGTTTTTGGCTTTATGTTCCTCCCAACTTCTTGAAATACAATTTTTGCCACCAGTTGCCTATATCGGGCTTAGGGTCACTGACTCAGTACGGAGCCCAGATACCTGAGTTGATGCTGCATGAGGGGGAGTTCTCCACCTCTGCAGGCTGCTGTGGATCCTCCAGGCCACTGGGGGTCCTCAGCTCCTCGGGGCCCGTCATAGGGGCTCGGGTTAGGGATTGATAACCGCTCTGATCCTCCTCGCGCTGACTCAGACCCATCAAGGATACGGCACCGAGCAACAGGCTGGCAGCGAGCACCACGGCAGTGCTGATGATCTGCACGTTTCACACATTTCACTGACGACTGAAACAGTGCTGGAAAATAAACACGCTGCCATAGCGATAAAGCTGAAGATCAAACCTGAGCATTGCCGTAAAAGAAAGCTGAATCCATGCTTTCGGTCCTTTCCCCGAGTATCAGCAGACCTCCGACCACCAGGAAGGGAACTCTACACACACACAAACACCTGAACATTTTTTACACAGGCCACGTGGCCCTTACTCTAATCCTGTGCAGCCCAAAAAACAAACACCCAAAATGAATCAAAATACACACAAAACAACAACAAAAACACACGAAACAATGACAGAAATACCAAAGTACCAGTGAAGGAAAACCGAAAAAAAAATCCAAATGCACACAAAACAACAATAGAAAAAGACAAATAAACTACACAATATGACAAAAAAACACTTAACAACAAAAACACTAAACAACAAAGACAAATGATTCCTAAAACACAGGAAAATAACAAAAACACAGAAAATGCCAGAAAAACCCAGTAAAGAAAATACTCCAAATACACACAAAACGACGACAGAAAACGACAAAACAAAAATACATATAGGCTCCAAAAACACAATATAACAACAAAAATGCACAATACACATGAAAAAAACAAATATTTACTAAAAAATATACAAAAGGACTCCAAAAACACAGAAAATGCAAGATAAATACAATAAAGGACTTGGTGAAAAAGATGGGTTTGATGACTTACCCCCATCCCAGGATGAAGAAGACTTGTGGTCGGAGCCTCAGTAAATCGTCTCTGTGCGTCAGCGCCACACAAAGCGGGATCAAACCTGAAGAGACGGATTAAAAAACTTGTGTAAGATTGTTGGTTATTCTACGTAAGCTGATGACTGAAGGTGAATGTTTACCTGTCCAGATGTATGTGCTGTATAGACACCCGTAGAGGAGGGTGAAGGACAGGATTCTGGTCAGGACGTTGTTGGAGAAGTTCCATGAGATCATACCAACGCACACGAGAAACTGTTAAGACAAGACCCCAGGGTTCAGAAGATTGACACACCAGCATTTTTATGTTTAAACTAGTGCTGGGACTTTATCACGTTAATTCTATTCTATATTATTCTGTTTGATAATGTATTGCACTGTTTTTATTGTAAAGTGTCCTTGGATGGCCTGAAAGGTGCTTTTAAATAAAATTATAACATCAAATAATTACAGAAGAGCAACGCATTTAATCACCTTTTTTTTTTACTCCAAATGACACAGTTGCACGAGATCCCAGTGTTCCCGGATTTATTTCTTTAATTGAGTCCCACCACTAGTTTAAATTACTTACAGAAAAATAATGCACAAAAAAACAATTACGCCGTTAATCGCTTCTTTGGTTTTTTTTTTTCACTCCAAACGGCACAGAACCTCTCATCGCACGAGCTCCCATATTCCTAGACGTATTTTTTTTTTTTTTTTTAAACGAGTCACACTATTAGTTTAAATTAGTGCTGGGACTTTATTGCGTTAATTGCGATTAATTACTTACAGAAAAATAACGCACTAAATTAAAAAACTACGTTTTTTTTCCACTCTAAACAGCGCAGAATCCTTCTAACGCAGTTGATTGCTTCTTCAGCGCGGAAATGTTCTCATTGCACGAGTTCTCGGTATTCCTGGATTTATTTCTATAATTGAATCCCACTAGTCTAAATTAGTGTAGGAGCTTTATCTCGTTAATTGCGATTAATTACTTACAGAAAAATAACGCAGTGAAAAAAAAAGTACGCAGTTAATTACTTGGGGTTTTATTCAAACCCAAACAGCGCGGATCATCTGATCCCACGAGTTCCCGGTATTAATTTTTTGAATCGAGTCCCACCAATAGTTTAAATTAGTCCTGGGACTTTATCGCATTCGTTGTGTTTTCAAAATTCAGGTGTTTCCATTGATGTAATTAATTAGAGATATAAAATATAAACTTATTTAGACTTATTCATTTTGCCTGTCATCTTGTCCAGTGTGGATTGGCGACACTCGCTGTGCTTCTATTAATCTTGCACAAAATCTAAATGGCGCAAAAAAAAATTGAAATAAATTCCCACCACTAGTTTAAATACAATGAGTCTCTTTTCACTGACCTGAGCCAGGAACAGATTTAACACGAAGATGTGAGGAAGACTGCTGCATTTCCTGCTGAGCATCATCACAGCGATGGTCCACACCTGAGAGAGGTCACATGACAGGAAGTGGAGGTTAGAGTTTATTTTCTGCTACTACAAACATATCTCTGCACTTTTTTTTCCCAAAATACAGACTGATATTCACAATGATGAAACATGAGTAATTATTAATATGAATAATAAGAAATAATGAGAAATAATGTTATGGGATACAACAGACATGGGCAACCAAAACAAATACGCACAATTACAAAAAATATAGACAGACAATAAAAGTACACAGAATGACTCCAAAAACACACAAAATGAAAGCAAAAATGACACAAAACATCAACAAAAAACTTGCATGTAAATATAGATAAACCTAAACAACTCTGCGTGATCGTGTTTTGTAATATTTAAACAAAAATGATTTAAAATGAAACAAAATTAGCTCTGGAAGTATTTCTATTATCTAATGATAATTTATCTGATGATTTTGTAACTATGCATCAAATTATATTAAAAACTAAAAAACTAAACTAATGACGAATGAATGTTGTGCTGCCCACTGCTGAAATTGTCATTTTGTTGGTATTTGATGTCTATGTATTCCTCTGTCATTTTGTATGTTTTTTTGTTGTTTATTTGAGTTTTTTGTCAATTTTGTCTGTATTTGTTGTATTTTTATGTCATTATATGTGTATTTGTTGTCATTTTGTGTGTTTTTTTATGTCTATTCTTTATGTCGGTTTATTATTTTTTGTTGTTGTTTATTTTAGTTTTTTGTAATTTTTTTCTGTATTTGTTCATTCCATTTTTTCTGTTCTTGTGTGTGTATTTGTTGTCATTTTGTTGGTTTATGTAATTAAAACCTAAAAAAAAAAAATAAAATAATGAATGTTGATTTTGTATGAAGTATGACACGTTTTATAAAGAACATTTTCTATATTAAAGAAAAAGCCCAAATTACCACAAACGTATTTTTCATGTTGTCTACTCTACAGTAATATTCTAATATTCTCATCAACGTTCATTGGTTTTTTGTTGCAGCTTGTTATTAAAGTAGATTATTTAAGCATTTTATTGCGTTTGGTGGTCGGCCGCGACACTAACCAGTGCGATGAGGCTAACGATGCTAATGTTGAAGCTAACGTTCTCCAGCTCCATCAGCAGAGGCGTGGGGTCCATGAAGGGGATGGTTAGCAACCAGGCCGACACGTACATGATTGGAGCCGACAACAGCGTACTGATCACCATCCCTGACGTCACCTTTAAAACAAACAACATTGTGAGACGATTAAAAGACCATGATCAACATTCATGTCAACATTTAGAATAATGACCAATCTGAGCACGACAACAGTCAACATTTACTGCCCTCTAGTTTCAGAGGTGTGATGGTACAACATTACTAAAATAGGGTCTATTTTTTGTTGTTGCATTCAAGTGATCTTTATTTTTTGAAAGCTTTGAAAGGGATTATTTTATTTTACTTCATTATGTTCGTGTTCCTGTAGAAGTACAATCCGTGTACCCTTCGTTCTTTGGTTATTCTGTTTAAAAACCAAATCAAAATTACAAACAAATTACTGATTCAGAACAGTAATTACAAGTACCCATAAAAGAAGACATAGGCAACTGGCGAGAGCCACATGCGGCCCTCGGTCTAATTTTATGCGGCGTCCAAAGTAAATGTACAAAATGACAGACAAATACACAAAACAAGAGCATGAATACTTTAAAAATACAAAGAATTACAACATTTTAAGAAAATACAGTAAAAGACAAGATAAAGAACACAGAAAATACTCCAAAAACACACAAAACTACAACAAAAATCAACATAACGACAACAGTAATACAAAAAATTACTCAAAAAAATATACATAATTACTGAAAATGACACCAAAAGTCCACAAACAGGCAAGAAAAATATGAAAAATTATGCCTCAAATTCACAGTACTAACAAACAAGCAAAACGACAACAGAAATACACAAGAAATAATGCAAAAAGGCACAGACACAAATACACAATATGACTCCTAAAAAACACATTTTACAGTGAAAATACATGAAGCGACAACCGAAATGCACAAAATGCTTCACAACGAGCAAGACAACAACAAACATACACAGAATAAGAGAAAAACACACAAAATGACTATTTTTCCTGTATTAATGCTCAGATTGCTCATTATTCTAAATGCTGACATGAATGATCAAACAAACACGATTTTTCAGCCCTACTGTCAAAAAAGCAACTCAATTACAGTAACGTGGGTACTTGTAATCCACTATGTTCACCTCTGGTAACAGCACTCACCACTTCTAACTCCATGTTGTAGTGACTGGCGTAGATGGCCACGCTGGGGGCCGTGGGGAAGACTCCGTATAAAAAGGCAAAGTTGGACAAGCTGGTGTGGTTGGCGTTGGTGCTGTTCACTCCAATGTCCAGAACATTAACCATGGACTTACAGACCACTGGCATCAGCAGCCTGAGACACAACAAGCAACTCTTCATTTATAGGGACATTCATCATGAGGTTTTTATTTAAGTTAGTGCTGGTACTTTATCGCGTTAATCGCAACTAATTCTGTCGATTTCTGTCGATTTCCGGCCTCAATTTAAATTTTTAAAAAGTAGAATGATCCTCAAGTGATATGAAACATATTTTAATAATTATGAACTACGTATGTGTAAGCCATATAACACAGTTCCCCAGTTTACTACATTGTAAATGACAGTTTCTTATAGAACGTTCATGCCAATTACAATTACAAAGTTGATTATCTGAACTCAATTATGATTACAATAACAGCAACAGATTTTTTTTAGTTACAATGACAATTATAATTACATCATAATTGTAATTAATTACCAATTAGAATTAGAATTAACCCAAACCATGGTTTAAATCTAAAGCGATGCATCCTGGCCGTCTGTACTTACAGTTTGGCTGTGATGAGTAATATCAGGGCGACTCCAGTGTCCCTGGTCAGTTTTCCCAGCTGACCGACCTGCCAACGGAAGACATGACAGTAATTCCAGCAAGTTCATTCATAAGGACAGCAAAGCGATCAGCAGATGCCTCTGAAGAAGACTGACAGTTGGCAGTCGAAACATGTCAGGAGAGCAAAGGAAAATTTCCTGCAAGATGTTGTCTGAATAAATGAGACCTTACCATATTAAAGCAGGGGTGTCAAACTCTTTTTAGTTTGAGGCCAAATATGGAGCAGTTTGATCTCAGGTGGCCACAGATTTAATGCTGGTAAACAAGAAATTTCAACAATATTGTGCCTGGTTTTTACTTCTACGTATACATAAAATACTAAATATGTAAGAAACCAACAATATCCAAGCAATAAGTGACAGATCAGTCCCAACTGGATCTTCATTTTAAATTTCCTAGATGTTGTGACCAATTTCTATTTCATTAAGGGAAATACTATGTAATAATTTGAGTAAAATTGAAAGATATTAGAACAATTGAGTTTTTTCAACTTTTTAACATAAAAAATAATGCAATATAAGCAACGAGAAAAGTGTGAGCAGCTGCACATGTTGTTGGGTTTCATTTACACAATGATTCCCATTATCTCCAGATTTGAGTTTGACATGTATCAAAGCCATGACGGGGTGAAAACCACCTGAGGAAGCTCCAAAGTTCGTTCCCAGGGAACACTCACCATGGTGAGGCCGAGGTAAAACAACGCCGCGCCTCCAAAGGAATTGGCCAAACCATCGATAAACTCCGACAGCACGGCGGGGATCTGCTGATCCAGAGCAAAGTGGGAGATGATTCCCACCAACACCATGAACACGATCGGGTTCTTTAACACCTGGTACACAGGAAATCATCAGAGTGGATCACTGAAGCAGAAAGGTAAACGACAGAGCATCTGCATCACACCTGTAAGATGACAACTCCAAAGATGGCCAGCGTGCTGCGCTGTGGGTGTCCCTGATCCTTCCATTGCTGAACTTCACACAGAGCAAAGCCAATGGGATTGAGCAGCATTAAAGACACCGGGGCCACCAGGTAAATATACTGGAGATATTCTGGATACGTGTTACGATACAAAGCATCAACTGGACAGGAACAAACAGAGACATGTGTTCACATGTTAATTACATATCAAGTATTCATCAGTAGTGCTGTGCGATATGAAGAATATTTTGTATCACAATATAGTATTTATTCTTTAAAATTAAATTGCTTTTCATTGTTTATAAAGATTAACAAAAAAATAAATATCACAAAATAAATGGTACTTCTCCTTTAAGAATCTTCTCAATGAAGAAATATTTGTGACTTTTGCTACATATAGGGGCAGATTCACTAAATGTTTTGGGGTATTAAAATGTGCGTAAACGTCACTCCACGTGCTAATAAGGAGTACAAACTCCAGGGAATCAGGACTGCGCGTCTTCAGCGTGTCAGATTGCGCTCGGCCTCAATCCATTTAGCGTGTTTCCCTCAGATGAATATGTAAAATAGGCGGATCTCATAAGGGGCGCAAAAAAATGAGAGGGGAACATGCAAATTAATTAATGCAGTGGGCATAATGTAATTCATCAAATCTGGAACTGTTTGCGATGATTGTTTTAGCAGCAGAAAACAGTACGACTGACAAGCAGGTGCAAACACACATGCAGAGATCAGTTGCAGTAAATGTTGACACAAAACACGGCAGAGATGGAAAAAAGGACTCCAGTTAACATTTCTAGTATAAGAAAATAATTCAAATAAAACAATAGTCAATAATAACAGCAACTAAATTAAAAAATGCAGAGTAAAGTATGTTTGAGGGAGAGAAAAAGCTGCACACCCGCAGCGGTGCGTGTGGAGTTTGGTGTGGCTGCAGTGGAGAGAGGAGGCTGTACACGCTATGGACGCACCGCTCCAGTGATGTTTTCATTGTCAAACTCTGGTGTCACGTTGATGGAAGGAGCATCAGGCCAGAATCAGCTGATCAGATGCGTAATTTACGCAGCGATGGCACAATGTTCACATATGACAGTGTGGTGGCACAGCGCTACTCAGGAGGTCAGACCTGCTGGATGATGGTCAGTAGATCATCTTCAAAGGGTGCAGACTGATTGACAGACTGTGTTGCTGCATTAACTCAGATCAATAGGACGGTTTCTGTCCAAATCAGCCTGTTTTTCATGAACTGATCAGAGCAAAGTTACAGGGCCTGAAGGAGCAGCCACATTAAATTAAGGGGAAAAAATATCATTAGGTTTTAAAGTTGTTTTTTTACATGATTAGATGTTTTTGCAGCAGGCAGAGAAGTCCATCTGCCTCCAATTTAACTTCCTCAAATGTCATTGTGTGCTTCTGTCTACTCACATCTCCACACTGAACGAGCAAAACGCTCATTTAAATAGGGGCGGTCTCCACCACTTCTGCAAATGCACTAATCATTGCTGCACTCTTAGTGAATTCCTCACAGCAGGTGAGGAAACTGCATCACCAAAGGATTTAGGGACGCAATTGGTTTACCACCCTTATTTCAGATCTTAATGAATCCGCCCCATACTGTTATCACATGTTCTGATTTGTAAATGTGTATGTGGAAATGCCACCAGAGGGCGCAAAAACCAACAATAACGGCCACTGCTATAGTTTTAAACCTGTACCTGTAGTGGATTTTACTCCATCAAAGATCATATATGACAGTTGAGGTTTTGTTAAGTTAAATTCTTTAAAATTTTTTCTAGAAGAGCAAGAATCAACACTACCATTTGTGAGACACATTTGCAGCTATTTTGCTTGGAAGAGTCATATTGGCTGTAGTGACACAGTTTGTAACCAGACTAATTGATGATTCTGGTCGCAGCATAACTGTGCAGTAAACGATTATCTACTGCAAAGTAGCAGCGTTGCTGTGAGTAGATTAGCCTGCTTCATCATATACTAGCAACAGAGTGGGACCAAGAAATCATATTAAATTAGCATTATAAACGATAGAGGGTTATAAAGTACGGTAGACATTTTTATATCGCACTACCATATATATTGTTATATCACACAGCATTACATAAAGTGTTTTAATTCCATGTTTTGGGTCTCTTACCAATGGGGTAACCCAAGGCAAAGTCGTTACTCTGAGTAGCAAAGACAGCGTAGAGGCCAGCTTTGCTGTACCTGCTTTTTGGAAAAATCACCCCCAGTGTGACCACGCACACCACGACAAACACCGCAACCTGCACACAGGACAAGAGCAGGAATCTTTCTTTAAAACACATCACCATCATCTGACGTTTCACTCCTCTTCAAAATCAAGGCCCGGCGGCAAAACCCCCACCCTTTTGAGCATGTACGGTAATTCTACGGAGCCCCTAAAGGGACATAGGAAGAGAAATAAAAATATGTGTTTCTCGTGCGCACTAGAAACTACCCTGTGTTCACCTGAACATTTCTGGTTAAACCTTTAGGGGCTCTGTATACCTGTGAGGGGGCAGGGGTGGATTTGTTTATTTTCCTGAAATATACCTAAAAGATTATAAAGCAGCTAACTGATGATAAGGTAGGCCTATACGATACCTCTGTTAACTTTAAAATATTTTTTAAATGTCTTTCTGACTAAATATAATGGTGACGGTGAGCAAGCAAAGCAGTTAAGTCCTTGTAATTAAGTCCAAGGATAAAATATAGCTCAACAAAGGTATGTAATGCCATTTAATTCAAAAGAACACAGGGCTACGACTGGCTGGTTTCCGTGACCTGATGTGTAGTGCGCACGAGCAGTTTTCTGGTGTGCATGAGAAACCTTTCGAAAACATCACATGTAATATCACAAGTTGATTGTTGTACAAAGTCAGGCAGCAGCTGCAGCAGTGATGGGAATTGTGTGGTCTGTAACAACACCTTAGCGATCAGGATGCTCCAGAGAAAAGCCCATTTGACGTTCCCGAAGTCCAACAGCACCATGTTTTTAAAGAGCAGGGCCGGAAGGGCAAACTTAGACACGAAGCTGCCCAAACCCTTGGCCTGGCCCTCTGTTATGATATCAGCCCTGCAAAGAAGAAGAACAAACATCTCTTTGCATCACAACGTAGGGCTGCTCAATTATAGAATAAATATTAATCACAATATTTTAGTCATAATTGAAATCATGATTATTTGTCAACCAATAAGTTAGTTATTTTTTGTACAAAATAATGTAAAATATATTCTTTAAACATGAATAAAATCCTTCAAAGACTAAAATCAAGTATGTTAACTTTTGCACAAAACAAAACACTTCTTACACGTGATGCATCTTTGCTCTTGGTCTTTATTATCAAACCCAAAGTGTTCCCATATAAGAGAATTTGACTTGCTTTGCTTGTTTACCAAGCGTTTTTGCTGCGTTTCTCCTGCCATGTTTAGCAAGCAAACACTTTCCTCGTGTTAGCCTGCAGGCTAGGCTAACTTTAGCTTTGAGAGGGGCAGGGTGGAGGAACTAGCATGCGCATGAATTGAACAACTCAAAGTTAGTATTAATAATCGATGTGTGCCAAGCTGCATTCTTTGTAGATGTCCAAAATCATGGAAGTTTGTTTTATTTGGCAAATAAGAACAGAAAAAAATATATAATAATAAATAATATATATATTTTTTTTTAATTATAATTTTTTCTCAATTATGTTATAGTTTTGTAATAATCAAAATCGCAATCAAATTTTGATTAATTGCACAGCCTTATCACAACGTGGATTTTATTTTCTAAACCAGTATAACTTGACAAAACTATGGTTAGATGTATTTTCTATCAAAGGCAAACTCTGAGAGACTGAAAGGCGGATTTCCACATCCAGTGGAAATCCGCCTTTAGTGGCTTTAACCTAACGTCAGCATTAGCCTAACATTAGCATTAACATCAGTCTAACATTAGCATTAACCTTACACTGGCATTAACGTAGCATTAGAACTAATCTAGAATTAGCTGAAAATTAGCAATAAGGTTGAAAAAGATTGAAAAAAAAGTGAAATGGGTTGCAGAATGGCTGGGGATGAAGGGCTTGAAAGTTGACAAAGCTGAAATTTCCAATAGAAATGAATGGAAAGAAAAAATGTAATACAACAAAAAGTTTAAAAGATACAAATTATAAAAGCGAGAGGATAAATCTTGTGAAATTTTGGAATTTTTTGATAGCTTATATGTGTCAAAATCGGACAAACAGTGTAAGAGTATGCCTCCTGCATCCTCACTAATTAAAAACATCAGGTAAAGAAGACACATACTGTACATATGTGCGTGACAAAGTTAAAGTATGCGTGGTGTGTGCACACTAACCTGCCCGCTATGTACCCACACAGGATGATACCGAAGCACTCCACCAGGGCTGGAAACAGCTTGTCAATAGACATGTGTGGGACGGAGCTGGATCCCCCCAGCGTGATGTGGGAGATGTTTTTCCCATGGATCAGCACATAGTTATTGACGGTTTCCATGGCGACAGAGGGACGAGGTCAGAGGTGATGGTTGGCAGCACTCCTAGGAGACGATAAAGAAGGGCAGACAAAACTATGGAGCAGTGGTTCTCAAACAAAGGACCCCTTTCTCTTATTTCTAAATCCATGTACCCCCTTTACCAACGACAACATTTTGTTCAAAAAAGGGTTTAAAAACAACTATAGAGCATAATGATGGAATGAACGAGTGATAACACACATTTTAAAGAATATCATTTTGTAAATAAGCGGAAATAAACAGTATTTGGTGCAGTGGTACCCAACCTTTTTTTTTGGATCGTGACCTCATTTTGATATCAAGAATTTCTAGTGACCCCCAAAGACATTTTTTTTTTCTAGAATTAGTTTTTGATCTTTTTTTTTTTTACTGTTTTTTTAGTTGAACTATATTTATATTTCACAAATTGAAAGTATAGAAATACAGTTGTGTATTGTTTTAATAAAAAAGGCGAATACATGTCTTGGCGAAAATAAAAACCTGTATCTGGATTTCTTGACGAGTTTGTTGTTTTTACTAATCAAAATGAAAGTAATAATGCAGGAAAAACAGAAGACTGACCTTGACCTTAAATATGACCTTGAGTGAAGGTCACACATTGAAAAGAAATGTTGTTCAATGGTACCAGTCTGAGCACTGTATCTCAATTTGTAGCCAAGTTATAGGGAAAATGGTATTTTTGTTTTGTTTTGGCGGAGCATCGTTGTACTGAGAACATTGACTTTGTTTACTTTTCTGAGGGGTTCTTGATCTTAAATATGACCTTGAGCAAAGGTCAAGGTCACATACTGAAAGGAAATGTTGTTCAATGGTCCCAGTGGCCAAAGTATAGGGAAAAAAAGTTTTGTTTTCGCTGAGCTTCGTTGTACCGAGAGCATGGAGGTCTCACTTTGTTCCCTTTTCTGAGGAGTTCTTGACCTTAAATATTTTTGTGACGTCATGAACTTTGATCCCTACCGATATTTTTTTACTGGTAGGTCGTACAGCTTCAGTCCAATGAAATAAAAGACTCCACTTGAGATGAGCTTTTCATAAATGCAAGCATCAAACTTGTACAATAAATATTGGTAGATATGGAAATTTTTGGTTTATGACACTTGACTTTTCAATTGCCAAATACAATTACAAAATTTTAAAAATCTAGTTTGATTTTTCAGAAATTTCAGGTGACCACTTTTTAACTCCAGGCGACCCCACTCGGGTACTGACCCCAAGGTTGAAAAACAGATTTAGCTTTCTTTTTTTTTTTTTTTTTTTTTTACAAATAGAAAAACACTTTTACAAATGTTGAGACAGATTTACAATGGCGCACTGTAGGTGTATTTGTAATTTTTTTTAAAGTAATTGTGTGAATTTGTTTTCAAAATCGTGAATTTGTTGTGGTATTTGTAAATGTGTTTTGCACATCTCAGCCACCGCAAAAATAAGACAAATAGATGCGAAAGGGCCAAAGAAAAAAGGTAAAAAGGAGATTAAAATAAATAAATAAATAAAGTTTTCTTTTACCTTTTAAGGATTTATGGGGGAATAATTCAAATTAAGACATAAAAAGCCATGTATTGAGTATCACTGACTTAATAACAGCTTTATCATGGGTTTAGTAAATTAATTTAATAAACTAAATTGCCCTACCCTTAGAACACCCTCACTTTTAAAATCGCTGCTCCAGCCCTGTCAACAGTGCAGGTGCACCTCCACAACAGTTAGCTATAGCTAACTGTTAACACATTCTATTAAAAACATGGCAATTCATCATCATAATTCCTCATTTGAATCTCTTTTAGGCAGAATTAAGACAGTACAAATCGATGTCAATGTCGCGGCGACTGATCTCAATCTCAAAAGCTAGCAAACAACCCATCATGACACTTAGCATTTGACAACGGGATAAAAACAGGTTTAAAAAAAGGCAGAGTCACGGCTACCTTTCACTTCCAACATACACGTATTAGACACCAGTCGTTGTCTGACGAGTTAAATCGTTACCTGTGGATGTTAAACGAGTGTTTTTAGGCACATTTGCATCTTGAATCTTCAGCTCCGTTAGGTATGGACGCTGTTTATCATTAGACGTGAGCGAAGAATGATTGACAGGAGCGCTGACCAATCAGAACACAGTTACGTGTCTAACGCGGGCTGTGATTGGATAAAATACGTACGTTAGACGCAGTGACTTTTATGAGTATATTTATTGCTTTAAGTATATATTTTTTTTACTAACATTTTATTGATAATGTTTTTTTATGAAGCAAACTACGAAATATAAATTGATTAATAAATAGATGAACAAACGTACAATTATTTTGATAGTGCAGCATTTTCCAACCTTGGGGTCATTACCCCATTTGGGGTCGCCTGGAATTTAAATGGGGTCCCTTGAAATGTTAAGTAATCAATTAAAAAAAAATAATTACTGTTTTAAATTATATTCCCTGAATTTTTTTAATTTAATTTAATTTTTTAAACGAAAACACAACACACCATTGTAAACAAACTTTCACTTTCTTAAATATAAATATAGTTCAAATAAAATGCAGTAGAAAAATGTCTGAGCTAATCCTCTGGGATAATGACATACTTATCAGCTTTCTTAGCTTTGTATCGAATAACAAAGCAACAATTACAATGTATTTTGAACTTCTTTGGCTACTACACATTTATTTTTCATTTAAATGAGTTGTTTAATAATAACAAACTCATTTCCGAGGGTGATTTTGCACTATTAGGCGAGGTCATCTATGAATAAAAAGTCCAAAATGATGTCGCTCTCAGTGAAGTCAATCCATCATTTTGCCAAAGAATCAAAAGACGACAAAAAACCAAATCATTGTCCAGATTTTGGTTGTTTTTAATGCTACACACTGAAGAAATAATCTATTATAAACAATAACATAGATTGATCCGATTATTTTAGTAATCTGACTGATTAATAATTTAACAACAACAAAAATACAAAGAATGACAGGAAAAATAAACAGAATGAAAAGAAAAACAAACGAACAACATAAATACACAAAATGGCAACAAAAACACAAAACAACAACAAAGGTACACAAAATAACAACAAAAATACACAAAATTAGAAGAAAAAACAACACACAAAACAACAACAAAAATACAAAGAATGACAAGAGAAATGCACAGAATAAAAAGAAAAATAACCAAACAAATAAAAAACAGCAATAATACACAAGAGGCAAGAGAAACATTCAAACTCATTTTTCCTTGGTCATTTTCTAAAGCCATCAAGTGCTAACAAACAAATACACCGAACGTCAGATGTGATATGGCACAATTGCATGAATTTATTGCACAAACTGTAGATGATGCATAATGTTTTTAAGAATACAAACGTTATATGTACTTCAAAGGAACAGATCAATAAAAGCAACCTTTTGCTCAATCAAGGTAAAGCACAAACTGCAAGTTAAAGCAACTTCAAGGCGATTGTTGGACTTCCAATGTGTGATTGTCTTGGACAGAAAACATGATAACACTGAGCCATGAGAACATAATACTGAACATTATAACTTAAAACCATCCTTCAAGGCACCGGTGAAGAGTGAAAGGTGTGACCGTTTTAAAAAGGGTACCTGCAGTGAAAATATATAACAAAAAATGTGTTAAATGCATAACAATAAACAAAATATGTGTACCTTTAATCCATGTACCCTTATTCGTAGTTAAAAATAACTAATAAACTGTGTGGTTATTTTGTTTTACTGACTTAAAACCAAAACAGAAATACATAAAAATAAAACACCATAAAAGCAGCATTTTTCTGTTTTAAAATGAAATCTTCTGTTTGTGTGAAATTTTGATATTTACGTGGAAACTAGGACTAGAGTTCCATAAGCTAACCACACAGAGGGGAACCCAGACGGGGGAGAACTTTAACTATCTGCACAAAAAAAGAGCAACGCATAAGTCACATTACTGATGAACTGGTGAATTGAAACGTTAATACATAAATAAAAAAACAAAAAAAATAGATGTTATGTAAAACATGCACATGATATGTGACTAAAGGAACCAGACGTGTAATGAATCTAATGCTCCTCATTTCTTCCGTGCGTGGCGGCTGCCGTTGGTGGCTAGCGGTATTTATAACATGTAAAATAAATGTTTTTATTGCCCTAAAAAAAGCTGTAATTGTTTTTGCAAAAGTGTCAAATGGTAGAAGTTCTAACATCTCCTCGCACCAGCCTCACAGTTGATAGTTAGTCACCAGTTTATTTGGATACTATTTTAACCGTAACAGGGTTTGGTAAAGTTGGCACGATATTCACAGATTGGGACTTCCAGCATCAACAACTTTAACAAAATGTCATTGACACAAATTACGCCTCTCTACCATCGGTGTTAGGTGGACAACATGATACAAGATCATTTTATCAAACGCAGAAGAATAAAAGTGAGATTAAAACATGAAGCTCTCGTCCATAGCTTTCCCGTTAATATCCAAATATCACACAAACAGAAGAATAATTATTTTTAAAACAGAAAAACGCTGCTTATCTGGTTTTTGATTTTTATGAATTGCTGTTTTGGTTTCAAGTCAGATTTTATAACTATGGAGAGTGGCCATTTTGGACAGGATGTGATGCACTTTCTTTCATCGGCCCGCCCCGTCGCTTTAAATAAATGGTTCACTGTGGGTGGTAGAGGTGCAACAGGTGTGTTTACATTGTTGTAAGCAGCAGTGTGTGTCCACTCCTTCAGTGATCAAGTGCAGCATCCAGGTTGTATGTTAGGAAAGGATTAAATATCACCTTTCTCACCAACTACCTGCTTCTTGTATGCGCCGACTCAGCATCAGAATTAGCCTAATGGACAGAGCTGTTGTTAGCAGCAGAAACGAGCCATGGCTGAGTAGTTAGGTGGTGGAAGTGCACAAATATGGTTAGAAACTGTAATGAAAGCTGCGTGAAAGGATATCTGTTCATGGACGGGAGGATGCACCGAGGATCAGCACCTAACGTAAAGAAAAGGTAACAGCTCAACATTTAGCCACAAGAAAGTAAGAAGGAACAATTTGGTGGGGGAGCAGTTCGTGCCATGATACCCGCCCATGTACGCAGAAATGTAGTCATGCTCTGAACACGTACGTTTACAAGCTGCATTGAGACTTTCTGTGAAGAAATTCTGTCGCGACCGTGTCTGATTTCAGGTGTCATTTTAGCTTGGTGCCCATTAGCTTAGCCTATTAGCTCGGCTCGAAGCAGGTCTCACATATCGCCACATTTTTGTCTGAAGTGTGTATCCTGTACCAATATTATGGAGCCAACGTCTGGATGACTGACTTAGTGTCGTTATTTGGCTCAAAGACGCAAAAGAAATGTTTGTGTTTTTTTTTTTCCCTCTTGTTATAGCAACCATTAGCTTTACACTCCACCATTGTTCAGAAACTGTAAACCAATGGAACACTGTTGCCTAGCAACAGTCAACAGGAATCAACGAACGTGCGTCATATCCTGACCAAAATGGCGGCTCCACATAGTTTAGGCCTGAAGGTATGAAATCGTTCCATTAAGTCCTTTTAATGTGTTTTATTATAAAAATGTGCACACATTTTATTTATTGGTAACACATTAAGGACTGAATCATAACAGACATGGGCTCATCTGTAAACGGTTGCATTTACTGATTCAATAAACGGGAAGAGATTCAAATTCTGATGTAGCTGGTTATGATTTACAGTCCTCATAAACAGGACTGAATCATAACATAACCTAACCACGAGAGCGGACATGGGCTCGTCTGTGAACGGTCACATTTACAGACCTTGGAGTCGCTGTTAGCTTACCAATAAACGGTAATAGATTTGTCACCTTAATAATAAGTGCTGACTAGGCCACTGGGAGTGAGGCCCAAGGCCAAGACAGGCTGACTTGATAATAATGTATCATGTTTTTCTGCAGTCAGTGTCTTCTCCTCGCCCTTCTCTCTCTGCTCTGTTTCAGGTGTCGTGAAGCTGATGATGGCAGTTCCTGATCTGTGGTTCATGGCTCTATTGCTATAAACATTTTCACTACAGGTACCCTTTAATGAATAATTCTATTTCCAACACAGAAGGCACATGGCTGGTTATCATCCTCCGCTGCTGCTCCATCAGCTCATTGGTCAGTAAAAGCCACGCCCACTGAGCGAAACCCACAGTAACATTTGGGTGATGATGGCAGAAAGAAGGAGATTTGAATACATTCAGATCAGATCAGATCAGATCAGATCAGATCCCTGGGCTGAAAAAAAAAAACATTTCTCATGAAGAGAAATGCAAAGAAAAGGCCACAAAGGTGCAACAAAGGTGCAACTTGTACCGCCTTTGGTATCCACACCCAGTCCTGGGGGGTGGGGGAGGGTCTGTTCTGATACTTGGTGACGTGTACTTCGGCTCAAAGCACGCTGAGCGCTGCAGGGAGAGAGAGAAAGGGCTGGAGAAAAGGGGCGAACGGAGGCGTGGCGGTGTCTTCTTCACCTGGGGATGGGAGGAAGAGGAGGAGCGCCTCTCTCCCTCTTTCCAGAACCTGAAGAAGCAGCAAATGAACACAGAGTTCACAATTAGAGATGAAACATAACATTAATGTACCATAACACTAATGCCTTATAATAGACAGGGCTGGAGCAGTGATTTTAAAAGTGAGGGTGTTCTAAGGGTAGGGCAACCGTCCACTCCCATTTTTAGCTTTTGCTTTCTTCGTTGAATTTTAGCGTCATATTGTGTGTGAATGTTGCCTATTGTGTATTTTCAGGTCATTTTAAGATATTTTTGTTGTCCTTTTGTGTGTCTTTCTCTTGTTTTGCAGTTTTCTGGAGTCATTTTGTTCAACATTGCTGTTCTCTTGTTGGGGGTTTCCTTTTGTGTGTTGTTGCTGTGCTTTTGTAGTTTGTGAGTAATTTTGTGAGTTGTTGGAGTCAATGTTGTGTGTTATTGTTCTTCTGATGTGGTTGTTGTGATTTGTTTTGTTTTGTTTTGTTTTTTCGTAATTTCACATGTTTTTGGAGTCGTGTTGTTCTCTTGTGGTTCTATGTTTTTCTGTAGTTTTGGATTCAATTTGTGTGTTGCCCTTTTATGTTATGGGACTTATTTAGTGTGTTTTTACAGTCATTTTGTGTGTTACTGTTGTTTGTTGTTGGTTTTTTGTGGTTGTTGTTTTTTTATAATTTTGTGTGTTTTTGGAGTTGTGTTGCTTTTGTTCTTTTGTGTCATTTTGAATATTTTTCTGTTATTTTAGTTTTTTTGGATTTGATTTTGTTGTGTTTTATTTAGTTATTTTGTATGTTATTGTTGTACTTTTTTATGTGAGTTGTGTGTTTTCAGAGTCGTTTTGTGTGTTAGTGTTATTTAATTAATTTAGTGTGTTTTTGTAATCATGTATGTCGGTTTCTGTTTTTGTGTGTTTTTGTAATCATTTTGCGTGTTCTTGGGAATCATCAAGTGTTAGTGTTGCTCTTCAATGATTTTTTTTTTCAGTCGTTTTAAACTGTTATTTTGTGTTTTTGTGAGTCATTTTGTGTGTGTGTGTGTGTGTGTGTGTGCGTGCGTGCGTGCGTGCGTGCGTGTGTGTGTGTGTGTGACTCACCTCTCCCGTCTGTTTTGCCGATCTGGCTCGGGTACGTCTTCTGGAAAGGCACGTAGGGCTCTGGTGGAGGAAAGTCTGACACTGGGTGAAACCTGAAGCGACTTTCCCATTCATCTGTTGGTGGCAGAAGAATTTAAAAAATGAACACACACTTCAGCATCAGGATGAATACAACCTATTCAAAAGAAGCTCTCCATAGAAATGCAACTCTAAACCATCAGCGGGGAAGTGTCCCATCTTAACCTCAGTGCTGTCCAAACCAAACTCTGTTTGTTGGAAGAGAAGACAAAAATAATATGAGTGGTTCCTCTACCACAGTTGGAGGAGGAAACAACACCGAGGGTGAGAGTTTAAGTCCAGGGAGAAAATCTGAACTGAAATATCTACAAAATAAAATATAAAAGCACTAAAGCAGGAAGAATGAATGCTGAAAATCAGTGCGATCTGACCCACGACCAGGTGCGTCTCACCCGTGGGGCATGTGACACCCGCACATTCGTGAAAACAAAAATTAATCTCCTCACTTTTTACAGAGGGATTCATTGTTGAAAACATATTGGTCCAGTTTGATTGATTGAATGGTGATCAAAGCCAATTACAGCCAGCCATTTGATGAAGCCGTTGTTCAGAGAAGGTAAACAAAGAGTTAACAGTGATGAGTAAAGTGACCAAAAATGAGTAACAGATGGCAAAATATGGTCCAAAAGTGGCAAAAATGTGGCATGATAAGAGTGAAAAGGGACTAAAGAGTGAAAAAAAAGGCAAAAAAGAGGAAAAAAAGTGGTATGAATGGCAAAACGTAGCTTAAATTAGCAAAATGAGGCAAACAATAGTGAAAAAAGGCAAAAATGTGGAACAAAATGAGACAAAATGTAGAGAAAAAGGATAAAAGTGTTATTTATTCAACCAAAGGTAGCTTATTGGGATGAAAAGTGGCACAAAATGGTTAAAGACTCGACAAAAATTGAGTAATAGTGTAAAACAACAAGCAAAAACTGACAAAAATTAGGTAAAATTGATATTTAATGGCAAAAGGAAGCTCAAATCTGAAAAAACAAAAAATGTGTCAATATGGGCAAAAATGGCACATAGGAAGTTGCAAAATGGCCAAATAAAAAAGTAAAAAGGGGTTAAAAATAGGGTTGAAAATGTCGACATATGTGACATTAGGTGGAAAATTGGTGAGAAGGGTTTATAAGTGCTAAAAATGTCTTGAAAGAGGAAAAAATGTGCAGAAAAGGCATTGAAATTTGAGGGAGAAATGTCAGAAATGAGAGTAATGTAGCAAACATGCATTAAAAGGAGCAAAAATATGGCAAGAAAAGGTGATGAAAATAGGTTACAATATGGCTTTTGGTGTAGTGGCAAGCATTTTACAAATTCAATTGTATTATTTTTTGTTATATTAATTAATATTTTTTTATAGCTTGATTTATCATTTATCAAACCTCACTGTTTAATAAATGTTATATGTTGAAGATTGGAATCCAGGTGTCGCTATATTTCATTATACGCTTTGTAGCCCTGATGTGTAACACATCAGTGTCCTTAGAAAATAAATACATAAATAATGCTTTAATCACTATATAATTTCACACCTTGTAGCAGGTTATGGTGAGAGTTTTGGAAGCCGTTTCCCATTGGTGGAGGCGGAGGGGGAGGAGCTCCTCCTATCGCCGGCCTATCAGGAGGCAGGGGCGGTCTTCCACCAGGTCCTCCGCGAGGTACTTCAGGAACAAGTCGACCAATGGGAGCGGGAGTGGGCGGTGACTTTACGTTACCCCCGAAAGATCGTCCTGACGGTGGCGGGGGAGGAAGTGGACCTTTGGGAATAAAAGCTCAAAACGTTAGCGCTTTAATGTCCAGCACTTTGTTGCAGTGAAATCTCAATAAGTTGAACAAAGGGGTTATTATGAGTAAAAATAGTTACCTACAATTATCCTCCCGTTAATGTCAAATATCACTAAGTTAACTTGCTTCAAGGGGTGGAAATTGATAAGAATTTAGCGATTCCGATTCCATTATTGATACTGCTTATCGATTCGATCCCTTACCAGTTCTCTTATGGATTCTCATTGAGTCAGGGAATTAAATAATACAAATTGATTTGTTTGCTTTAACTCTTTATTATATTATCTTTGTCTCTTTAATTTCATGCAGGGGTATCAGCTCTCTTTTAATCCACCAGGTATAGATTGTTTTCACTGGATAATAATATATACAAAAGCAATATATCAAATTGATTAATTATTATTATTATTGCTATTATTATTATTACAATAAATGACACATTTTGGCTACAAACATTTGAGAATATTTACAATGTTCCTTTTGAACTTGAACAACTTGATCCAAATCTAATTCAGACATAAAACAAACATATAAAAAAGAACATATTAACCAAAAGTACAGCTGCACTTATTGTTATGTATTTAAATGATAAAGCTTTCATCTAGCCTTTATTTACATTTCTATAAATGGACCTTCAGAGACGCCGTCCCCGTTGTTACATGTGATGTCATCAGCTGTGTGTGTGCGTGTGTGTGTGAAAGAACAAACTAAAGACAATGATCAGTACCGGTCCGTCTCCCGTGTCTGACTTGTTATGAGGATATAAACTGGAGCTGAGGTGTGTGTTCTTGTGGAAGTTTGTTGTTTTTGGAAAAAAAGTCAGTGCAAGAAGCAACTTTAGTGCGAGTGTACAAAACCCGGAAGTCAGTAGCATAGCAACAGAGACGCTACAAACACAGCACGAAGGACAGCACAGCTGTGTATGGAAGAGGGGGATTCTTCGCGGTGGACAGCAAACTAAAACAGACCCTTTCCAAAAAATTAGAATACCATGAAAAAGTTGTTTAATTTACATAATGTCACGCCCTCCATCTCTAGCGCCACTTAGGGGCGCTGTTTCCCTGTTTTCCTTTCTGTTTTTCAGTGGTGCTGTGAGTGGCCTGATTGCTGATGAGTTCCACCTGCAGGATGCAATCAGCAGCCCCATAAAGGCATCACCCTGGACATCAGTCAGGGCCAGATCGTATGAATCACTCAGAGCTCTACTAAGAGAAATCTCCGTTGGTTCGGCTTCTGTCTTGTCCCGCCTCTGCCTGTTCCTGCTCGTCTGTCTGCCCGCCTCCATCTGTTTCATTCCTGCCTGAATCTTCTGCCTCTCGGAATCCCCAGCCATCCTGTCCCTGTCAGCATCAGACTCTGTCTTCGCTCCGTTGTCTGCCAGATTCACCCTCGGCCCCACCTCCCTGGACACTGAGTTAAGCCTCGCTCTTTCTAGCGGACCCCAGGTCTTGCCAGCTCCCTTGGTTATTTAATAAAACAGTTAAATTCAGTTCTGTCTCTGTGGGTTTGTCATCTGAGCTTTTACCCGCCCCATAAAATATAATTCCATTAAAAAGTTACTTTCATAGATTATTGATTCAGGGCCCACAATTTAAAAGATTTCAAATATTTATTTGTTTATTTTTACATAATTTGGGTTTCCAGCTCATAAAACCAGCGAAAATAGGAATTCAAACAATTACAATACTGTGAAGAACAGAACACTGCACCCCAAATCATGACTGACTGTCAACATACACACTTGGGGGTTCTGTTCCTCACCAGTCTTCCTCCAAACCCTTGGACCTTGATTCCAGAATGAAAGGAACACTTTACTTTCATCAGAAAAGACTGGCCAACAGTCCAAGTCCTTCTTCTCCTCTTTTTTTCTGCAAACACTGAGAAGTAAATGGTCATTTCTTCACAGTATTCTAAGTGTTTAAATTCCTATTTTCATGGGTTTTATGAGATAGAAGCCCAATTTATGTAAAAATAAACAAATAAATATTTGAAATTGTTTAAATTGTGGTCCCTGCATCTATAATCTATGAAAGTTTAACTTTTTGAATGGAATTATGGAAATTAAACAACTTTTCCATGATATTCTAATTTTTTGGAAAGGGTCTGTATGCGGTGGAGGGAGCTTCACTTGGTGCTAGCATAAACACACAATATACAGGACCCGGAGGAGTTTATCGTTACGTATTTGCGACGTAAGAGGAACAGGAAGGCGGAATTGACAGGCAAGTAAACAAACGATTCCTAGGAATTGCATCATTAGGAGCCAGTTCTCAAAAAGAACTGGTTTTTGATTCCCATCCCTACTTGCTTCATGATGAACCTTTACAACAGGGGTGTCAAACTCATTTTAGTTCAAGGGCCACATACGACTCAGGTTGACCTACAGTGGGCCGGATCAGAAAAATCCATCTTTTTGTGAAGGAAAAAGCATCAAATTCAAACAAAATTCCTGAATGTTAAGCAATTGATGAAAATTCCTTGACTTTGCAACACATTTTCTAAAAATTTGCCATATAAATTGTCAGAATTCCGTGGCACAATTAGCGGTTTAAAAACAAAAAAAAAAAAATCAATATAGATCATAATGATAGAATCAATGCGTGATAATACACATTTTAAGGATTTTATTTTGTAAATAAGTGGATCGTGACCATGTTTTGATATCGAGAATTTCTGACAACCCCAAAGTTATTGATTGTGTTTGAGATCAGACTGTTTTTTAATGCAATTTAGTTGAACTAGATTTATATTTCCCAAAGCGGAAGCATATAAATACAGTTGTTTATGATTGTGTGTTATCTTAAAAAAAAAAAAAGAATAATAATTAAATAATTTAAAAAATCTATTGTAATTTATCAGAATATTTCAGGCAACCCCACATGGGGTCCTGACCCCACGGTTGAAAAACACTAATTAAGTGGCACCTGAATAGATTTATTTCTATAGTTTTTATCATTTCCAGTCCTCTCATGCCTGCCAACTTAAAAAAATACTTATTTATTAACTTAAAAAATGTCCCCATATAGTATTCATCCAGGTATTTTTCACATACTCAAACTTTGTATACTATTTAATGTAAATGCACTACATACTCATTCTGACATCAGACTGAGTATGAGTATGACATTTACAACACAGCCATTCTCAACCGACCCATGATGCATTGCGAGTGGAATGTAAAATGGTCGTGGGAACAGCATTAAGTTAAAAATCAAACATCCACTTTTTTCAGAAATTTCAAAGTTGGAGAATCAACAGAGATATTTAGCCTCAGTGTGATTCAGGTTTTTGTCATTGTAGGTTCCAAATGCATCTTGGGAAAGTTGGAAGTATACTTCAGTGGGAACGCTCATCATCCTAGTCATACTTATAGTAGACAGTATATACTCATTGAGTTGGTAGTGCATAGTACGTTAGTGGGACATTTCCAACACAGCCTCACAGTCTCCTGTTGTTTGGTGGGCGGGACTAAAATGTGACCTGTGCTTGAGCCAATCAGAGAGACTCACCTGTTCGCCCGAACGACTGGCTCCTCCCCAGAGAGGGCGGCCTCTCGTTGGGTGGTGGAGGGTGGGGTCCAGTCCGGCCAGGAGACGCAGTGGGAGTGTTACTGGGAAAAGGAAGAGAAATGTCCGATTTTAGCTTAATTTCCACTGAAGCCGAGAACAGACGTGATCATTACCTGCCCAGCGAGCTGATCCTCTGTGGGAGGCGTGGAGTGTTCGGGTCCTCTCCTATTAGTGGGCTGGGGGGGACGGGAGGGGGGCCCGGTCGTCCAGGCGGAACTGGAGGAGCGCCGCCACCCGGTGAGGAACGAGGGGAAGGTTTGGCGTTGGCACACGGAGGAGGGGGAGGGGGCATGTCACGAGGCATCAGCGGCCGATGGCCTCCGGGCGGGGCTGGCGGGGGCGGGGGGCGGTCGTCCGGCAGCGGGGGCCTCCCTCCTGGAGATCTGCTGCTGTTGAGCGGTGACGCTTTGGGCCCTGAGCTATTCCCCACTGGTGGCGGCGGGAGAGGCCCATGTCGTCCTGGAGGGGAAGACACTGAGACGGGGCTAGGACGGGGCGGGAAGGTCTGACTGGGTCGAGGCGTGTTGGGTACGGGAGGCGGGGCTCCTGAAGGGCTGTCCTGTCTGGATGAAAGGTTGGGGCGACCCTTGGGGAGGTCAGGGACGTGGCTACGGACTCCAGCGGGGGTTCCTGGAAGCTTTGGAGGACCGGGAAGGCTTCCACTTCCACCAAAGGGTGAGGGGCCACCAGGTCGACCTCCGGGAGGGAGAACCGGCCCTCGGCTGGGTGCTGAGTCTGCGGAGAAGTTTTGTTTTTGTTTTTTAACTCAGTTTTCATGAAAAGAGAAGTAGACGTTTTCTATCTTCATTGTCATTTCTCACCAGTGGAGTCTCTGTTGGCTGATGACCTCAGTTTGGGCATCCCTCCTGCAAAAAGGCCTCCTAAACCAGCAGGAGAACCTCCACTATACCCTCCTCCACCTCCACCACCTCCACCACCTCCACCACCTCCTCCTCCTCCTCCTCCTCCTCCTCCTCCTCCTCCTCCTCCTCCTCCTCCTCCTCCTCCTCCTCCTGCTCGACTCCCCTTGGGTTCTGAAAAGGAAATCAAAGTCTAGAGTTCTATGGGGTGAAGATTGTAAAGTTGCACATGCTAAAATAAACAGCAATTTATTACAAGATTTAGCAACAAACAACGTTTAAAAAATGTGTGATTTTTTTTTTTTTTTTTAACCAGATTTACAGCAATATTTGTGAAATTTGTGATATTTTTTTTTCTCGTAAAAATCTATTGTCAATTAAATCAGTTAAATCTAAATGTAAAATATTAAATCTAAATCTAAATCTTAAATGTTAAATCAAAGATTTAGCTAATATGCAAATTCAACATATAGATTTAGCATTAACATTTAGATTTAGATTTTAACATTTACAATTAGATTTAACATTTAGATTTAGATTCAACATTTAGATTTAGCATTTAGATTTCACATATATATTTAAGTGTAACATTTATTTAAAGTGTGGCAAGTGTGTGTGGTGGGAAACATGGACACTTCCAATGAGGAATGAAAACCTTTATATTTATTCATGTGTTTGACTTACTGTCCAGGGCGGGTCCACTGCGATCATTCGTAGCGACTTTCTTCAGTCTGGTTCCATGACAGATATCAGAGAGGAGAGCGCTCCTCCCGTGCTGCTCCGACCGACTCAGACTCGGCTTCTCTGTGTTCGCCTGAAACAGGAGGATGATGCACTTCATTTTAATTCTACCATGGAATATTAGGGCCACATTAGATCCGGGGCACTACCAGATTAAAGTTGTAACTTTTAGAGAATAAGGTTGTAATATTTTAAGGATATAGAAATATTTCATAATTTCTTCAAGAATAAAGCTGTAATTTTATGAGAATAAAGTTGTAATTTTATGAGAATAAAGTTGTAATTTTATGAGAATAAAGTTGTAATTTTATGAGAATAAAGTTGTAATTTTATGAGAATAAAGTTGTAATTTCATGAGAATAAAGTCACATCAGAAAAAAATCATAATTTTTTTTAATTAAAGTCATAATATTTCAAGATTAAAGTTGCATTATTTCGAGAATAAAGTTTTATTATTTCGAGAAAAAAGTTTTTTATGAGATTAAAGTCATAATAATTCAGGATTAAAGTCGTAATATTTTGAGGAAAAAGCCATAATTTTATGAGAATAAAGTCATAATATTTCAAGATTAAAGTCATAATATTTAGAGAATAAACTTGTAATTTTATGAGAATAAAGTCGTATCTTAACAAATTCGTATATTTTTTTAGATTAAAGTCATAATATTTCTAGATTAAAGTCATATTATTTCGAGAATAAAGGCGTCATTTTAGGATATTAAAGTTGTAATTTTATGAGAATAAAATCGAAATACAAAAAGGATCTTGTCTGTGCTGCTTGACAGGTAACAATACGGCTTTTTTCTCATAAAATTACTACTTTATTCTCGAATTAATATGACTTTAATCTTGAAATATTATGACTTGAATCTCATAATTTAATTTAATCTCATCGTGCTCAGATTTCTTTTAATTTTAAAGTGTCTCTATTACGCCGTCATATAATTCCGCTGCAAAAGGCATAAAAACACACCAGGAACTGTTGCAAAATGTGACAGAAACATGGAGGAGAGCTGCAGACTTACAACAGAGAAGGTGGGAGGAGGAGGGGCCCCTGGAGGCGGTGGAGGAGGAGGCGGGGCCGGCATGACGAGCGCTCAGTTGGTCTGCACTGGACGCTGCACCCTGCAGAATGAATCACATTAAAACATGAAGGAGGACTAATAATCATGCACAATAAGAGATTTACTATCAACAAAGAGGAACTGTAACAAAGGGGGCGTGGCCACCAGTCACGAACGAAAGACTTGAGAATATCTGAAGGACACCACAAACTCAAAAAATGACAACGATATGACAGAAAATTAAGCAAAATGACCCAAAAACATACAAAAAAGATTTCCATCACAACAGAAAAAATACAGAAAAGGACAACAAAATACACAAAATGACTTCAAAACATACCAAATGTCAATGGAATGATAGAAAATTATGAAAGATGACAGAAAAACCCATAAAATTACCCTAAAAACATCCAAAATGTCAACTAAAAAAAGCAAAATGACAGAAAAACACAAATGGAAAAAAAAATAAAATGACCCCAAAAATGTCAACAAAACTTACACAGGACACCACAAACTAATGAAATGAGAACAAAACAATAAACAAAATGGCAGAAAAACAACGTTTTTTAAAAAAGAAAAAAGATTCACATCACAATAAAAAAATATAGAAAAGACCACAAAATACAAAAAATTACTCCAAAACATACCAAATTTCAAAGAAAGATTGCAAAATGTCAGTAAAAATACAAAAAATGACTCTAAAAAACTCTAAAATGTCAACTAAAATAAGCAAAATGACAGAAAAATACACAAAAAGACTTTGAAATCATAATAAATGTCAACAAAAAGACAGAAAACTTAGAAAAATAACAAAAAGAAAACAGAAAATGACAGAAAAGTACGCAAAACGTGACAAAGGGGACCAACAAGATATACAGAAAAGGACAACAAAATGCAAAAAAGGACTTCAAAACATACAAACCGTGACAAAAACTGCACAGAATGACAGAAAAACACATACAATGACCCTAAAACATACAAAATGTCAACTAAAATTAAGCAAAATGACCTTGAAAACTTAATAAGGTCAACAAAAGGAGAGAAATTATAAAAACAACAGCCCAAAGTCAAAATGACATGAAAACTAAAAGCATCTTTGTGTAGAGGAACTGAACTTTTCTGGTCAAGGTTTGAGGAAGTCCCTGAAACGGTGATGTGAACACATTCAAGAGCACCATACTATCACACGAGTCATGGTTTGGGTGTTGTTGCTAATTCAGGATTTGCTAAATGTTACGGCTTTTTAAATAGTTGCCATGTCCTTCCCTTTAGGACCAAAGCGGTCGGACTTCTCGTCTCAAAGCTCAAACCATCGTAACAAAAAATACCAAAACGGACAACAGAATACACAAAAAAAACTATGCAAAATGACAGAAAAACACAAACAATAACCCTAAAAACAAACAAAATCTAAACTGAAACGAGCAAAATGACAGAAAATTAGGCAAATTGACAGAAAATTAAGCAAATTGACAGAAAAATATGTAAAACAACTTTAAAAATACAGAAAATTACCCCCAAAACAGACAAAATCCCAATAAAAGCTATACAGAATGACATTACAAACTAATGCAATGTAAAAGCACACAAAATGGCCCAAAAACATACAAAATGTGAAGAAAAAAAATCACATCACAACAAAAAATACAGAAAAGGACAACAAAATACAAAAAATAACTTCTAAACATACCAAATGTCAACGAAATCACAGAAAATTATGAAAAAAATCACAACAAAAATATGCAAAACGACAAATAAAATTGCCCTAAAAACAAATATTTGCAAAATGACAGAAACACAAAATGACCCAAAAACATAAAGAATGTCAACAAAATAATAGAAAAATTCACAAAACAATCTAAAAAAAGCAGACACAATATACAAAATGACCGAAAAACAAACAAATAATCAGCAAAAAGACAGAAAAGTTATATAAAATATTAATAGAAAATATTAACCAAAATGAGGAAAATGACAGAAACAGACAAAATGATGCAGAAACATAAAGAAAATTTCACAAAACATACAAAATGTGAGTGAAATGACAGAAAAGTGTATTTTTCTTTAATAATTAAATTAAAAACAACCATATAAAATTATCATATAAATATTTTTTTCAAAAAATTATTATTTTACCACTCTGACAGTAATGATAAATATATACAATCATTTCTAATATCGACATTTCTAATAGGAAGGTTAATTTAAATAAGAAAAAATAACTCCATTTTTTGTCACATCGCCTCCTACTTCCTGTTTGCAGCTGACAAACAGGAAGTACAGAACACGCAAATCCAGCATCCGCCCGCTGTGATGACACCCAAAATTTGGCTTTGTGTCATATGAAGATCTTTGTATTAAACCATGAATAAAAAGAGTCAGTGGTTCTCAACCAGTATGACTTTAATACCTGAAAAAAACACACAAAATGACAGAAAAACACACAAAACTACACTAAAAAGACACAAAATGACAAAATTACTCAAACAACATACAAAGGGTAAACAAAATGACAGAAAAACAGACAAAATTACAGCAAAATTACGAAATGCCAGCAATCCTGACACGGAATGACACCACAAACTAATGAAATGTCAACAAAATGACAAAAAGACAACAAAAAGAAAACAGAAAAAGACAACAATATACACAAAATGACTCCAAAACACAGGGAAAAACAACACTAACCTCATAAATAAACCCCCCTTCAAAATAAAAACACAATACACTTTTTTGGTTCCATGACTCACTGAAACTCACTGATCCCCAACTTCTGGTCTAAACTAGGTAAAGTTATATTCAATAAATCTCCAATATGTGTCTTTGAGACTGTAGTTTATGGATTATCTAAAGAAAATAAAGGTTTTCAATGTTGTCAACAAATATTTGCAAAATGACCGAAACATGTAGAATGTTAACAAAATTACAAAACATAAAACAACTTAAAAAAACTAAATAAAATCACATTAAAATCCAGTCAACAAAATGACAGAAAAATTCACAAAAAAAAAAACAAAACAGAAAATGACAGAAAAGCATGCAAAATAAATTACAAAAATCATGTAAAACAACAAGAAGAAAAAAAAGAATCCTTTAAAAACAAGCTTTGACCCAAAAAAGCCTAATCCTAAAAAAAGAGTGATTAACCATGAAATAGTGACAGGAGTAAACCTGTTTTTGAAATGTAATCATTAATAAACCCCCTTCAAAATAAAAGCAGAATAAACTATGTAAGTTTTTTGGTTCCATGACAGTGCAAACAGCAAAAAAAAAACCTCTGGTCTAAACTAGGTAAAGTTATATTATGGATTATTTAAATAAAATAAAGGTTTTAACTCGTAGATGAATCAAACCGCTTCTACATATCAACGTTAATCTGCATTTAAATGAACAAAGTCAGTAAGAAAAGGGTCTGTATTTAGGCTCTTTTAGTGGATTTTGTGCAGCTGCTTTTACCAAAGTGCAAATCTCTGAACACACACACATCCCAAAAAAACGCACAAAACTCACAAAAGTGTGAAGTGGTCGCACTCAAATCAGACACGAAATTTAATCTAGAGATGAAAAGAATGGTTGCTGGGTTCATTTTAAACGAAGAATCCACTCCATTTAAATCTCAAAATGTCAGAATAATGTACCGTAACTCCCCCAAATGTCATGAGTCTGGCGTCATGTGGCAAACATCGACTATTTCGTAGAATAAATGAGCAACAAGGGCCGTTTCTTCTGCAGCTTTGAAGGTGAATGAGTGAGCGAGCTGAATCGGGCGTTTTATGAGTCGATGTGTGAACAAAATGTGTTTTCATCGAAACTGGAAAAACGCATTCGCTCCTCCTTGAAACTCAGTTTTTTGCTCCGGATGCAGAAACCGACGACTTGACGACTCATTTCCTGCTGCAGTGATGAAACGACACACATCTCACATTTCAGCAGAAAGAGGTCGAAAAAAGTACAACTCTTTCTTTTTTTTTTTACAGCCAAGAGACACAAACCAAAGCACTACTGTAGACATGGCAAATGGTTGTAGCCCCCCCCCCAAAAAAAAAAATACAGAAATCGAGTTAGAAAAACCACACCAAATAACTAAAGAATGTATAAAATGAATCCAACAACAAACGAAATGTCAACAAAATGTCACAAAAAACTAAGTAAAAAAAATGACAGAGAAAGAGAACATAATACTCAAAATGACCCCAAAAACACAAAAAATGCCAACAGAATTAGACAGAATGACAGAAAATTAAGCAAAATGCCACAAAATTCCTCAAAAACATCAAAAAAGACTTTCACATATCAACAAAAAATACAGAAAAGGACAAAATACACAAAATGACTTCAAAACATACCAATATTAGCAAAATGACAGAAACAAAAAATTAAAAAGAAAATGACCTGGGAATGTCAACAAAATAAGGAAAAATTTCACAAAACAACAAAAAGAAAACAAAATGACCCAAAAACATACAAAACTTCAACAAAATCACAGAAAAGTACGTAAAATTACAAAAAAAACTTAAACAGCTTAAAAAACACACAAAATGAACCAAAAACATATAGAATGTCATAAAAGTGACCGAAAAAAATCACAAAACAACAAAAAGAAAACAAAAACTGACAGAAAAAGACAACAAAATACACGAAAATTAGTATATAAGTATAAAAATAAAAAATACGTAAAACAACATTAAAAAACACATACAATTACCCTAAAAACATACAAAATGAAAAGAAAATACACTAAATGACTACAAAACACAGGGAGAAACAACACCAACACACATAATGAAAGAAAAACACACAAAATGTTACCCAAAACACATGAAAGGACAAAATCACTCAAACATCATACAAAGGATAAACAAAATGAATGAAAAATACACAAAATAACCCAGAAACATCTAAAATGTTATATTAAAAAATTCACATCACAACAAAAATACAGAAAAAGACAACAAAATAACTCTCAAACATACCAAATGTCAACAAAATGATAGAAAACTATGCAAAATGACAAGAAAAATACACAAAATGACAGAGAAACACATAAAATGGCCTAAAAACATATAGAATGTCAACAAAATGACAGAAAAATAAGCAAAAATACAAAAAGTATGTAACTCAACTAAAAAAAATACATACAATGACCCTAAAAACATACAAAATGTCAACTAAAATGAGCAAAAAGACAGTAAAATACACAAAATCACCTCGAAAAAGTAATAAAGTAATAATAGATTCACAAAAATTACAGAAAAAGAAAATGACTCCGAAACACGGGGAGAAACAACCCAAACAGAAAATAACACCCAAAACTACACCACAAATGCTATGATAGAATGCTGCCCTTGGATCAGACAATGATAACGATGTGACCATGTGATAAAAGTCGTGCATTTCTGCACCACGGCACGTAAACAAAGCAGCACAGGAAACCAGCATCATAAACCTATCAGAGCTGCTGAATACACACATGTATGTTCAGAACAGTGCTGCCAGGGTCCTGATGAGGGTGCGACAACACAAGCACATCACCCCCATCCTCCGTACACTGCACTGGCTCCCCATTCAGTCCTGCATAGAATATAAGATCCTCCTGCACACCCATCACTGTCTGCACGGTGTGGCCCCCACTTACCTCACTGAACTGCTCACACCACACACCTCAACGAGGACCCGGTCAGGCCAACAGCACCATCTGGTCACGCCCAGGACACGGCTCAAAACAATGGGCGACAGGGCCTTTGAAGCTGCTGCCCCCGCCTGTGGAACACCCTCCCAGACCACCTCAGGGCCCCCAAACAGTGGACGCTTTTAAGAAAAACTTAAAACTCACCCTATTACGCAAGCTTATTTTAACAGTTAATGCCTCTTTTTAGTCCTGTCTCTTTTTAACAGCAAATGCTTGTTTTTAGTCCTGTATTTTAATATATGTTGTTTTAATGTTGTAGCACTTTGAGATTTGGTATCAAAAGTAAAGTGCATTACAAATAAAATTTATAACACACACACGCACGCGCACGCACACACACACACACACACACACACACACACACACAGAGTTGGGGAAGCGGCCACAATGGCTCCTTTGACGAACTGTGTGGAGTTCAGAGTTAGTGACGGGGGATTAAATGTCGAGCGTCCTTTGAAGAAAGACGGAGCGCTGGCAGAATGTGGCCAACACATGTTTCAGTTTATCAGTTTACACACACACACACACACACACACACACACGTAAAAAAGGCCTTTTTCCCCCTAAGCTCCTGTATAAATAAAAACACTGCTCAAACAATGTCAACACAACCACTTTCACACCTTTCTTTAAAACATCTTAAAGATCTGTTTTTTTTTTTTTTTAATTAAGACACTCTGTTATAATTTATCTATTGCAATGGTCGGGGATGGGGCAATTTTAGGCCAAATCAGGCAATTCTGCGCAACAAGTTGAGTGTCGGAATATGGAAATAATTCAGTTATTAAAGGGGCAGTATTATGAAGAAGTTTGGATGAACTACAGCTGAGCCCGTCGAAAGTCTCCGCGCCGAATAGCACGTACCACGTTCCCGAGAATTCAGTCCCCTGGTGGCCCTCAGGCGCCCCCGTGGCACATACGGATTAATGGGCCCCATTCATATATCGATATGTGTCAATGATTGGGTACCACCAACTGTCGTAATATTTGACTCACAAATAAATCAGAAAACGACTTTAATGGAAATTGGCAAAAAAAAAGGGGGGGGGGGGGGGGGGGGGGGCTAGTAAAATTGTGCGAGGCATAATCGTAATCTTCATTGAATTACCTTTGAAACAATTTATCACACGACTATGTTACCATAACTTTGGAAATTACCGGAAATGGGGGGTGGCCCCATTTTTAAAAAAAGGGCTCCGAGCGTCTCATCATAGTCATTCATAGAGTATTCATACCAAACTGCATTCCAATCTAAGGAGAACTAACAGAGGAGTAGTCATTTGACAAATGGGGCCCCCGGGGTCCTCCTGGCGCCCCATGACACGTATGGGGTGATTTGCCCCATTTATATATTGGTATGTGCCAATGATTTGGTACCACCAACCGTCACAATATTTGACTTGCAAATAAATCGACTTTTGGGTTTTTTTCTTTAGGGGCCCCACTGGGCTCCGAGCGTCCAGTGGGGCCCCAAATCCATAGATTATGCCTACCAAACTTCAGCCTGATCCGTTCATGAACAACAGAGGAGTAGCGATATTAACTAGTGTACACAGCAAGAAGTAGAAGAAGAAGAACAAGTGAGTGGCGTTTTTAGTCCGGTAGCCCAGCCTAAAAAAAAATCACTTATAATGGCTTTGCTACAGTGATATTCAATTCTACTTTATTTATATAGTGCAAATTACAATAGTCATCTTGAAGTCCTATCAAAATATAAAATTCTTAAGAAAAAAAATAAATAAATCCACGATATACATTCCTTTAGCCTCATTCAGACGGCCAAAGTTTCCTCTCTCCCTTGTTATTCCACATTTTGTAAAAAGTCAGCTCCGAACGGGCCAGTTGGATTTTTCCCCCCTTATGACATCATAAGGGGAGAAACTCCTCCTCCTGACAATCCTGGCTCCTCCTACCCTACATAAAAATGTGAGCTGCTCCCTTTCAAACTACCTCACAGCTAAAATAAACATAGCGAAGGCAGGTTGATATTACAGTTAATAACTTTACGCTCCAAATCTAGAAAAACCGAAGCGCAGCGTGAGCGCTCACAATCAGTTTCACTCTTAGTAGCCGTTATACCGCCTTGTATCACCTTTATTGGATGATCTGACGTGACACAGCGGTTGGACAAAACAATGGATTATCACCTTAAATGAACTAATCCTGTGTAGTGTAGTAGATTAGTAAAAAAAAATGTTCACTTTGGTATAAAAGCATGAAATTTGGCACAGATACTCTCTAAGGGCCACTATTTTGGAAAAAGGTGTTGGCCACTCAAAAATTCAATATGGCGGCCGTTTTTTAAGATGACCCGAGTCCGAATATGTGCATCCTCCCCGGGTAGAGTTAGAACTGCGCCCGTGAGAGGCAAAATACTCAATCGCCTCAAAAAACTTTGGAAAAATCAAAAAATGCTCAGATCGGGCTAAATGAGGTGTCACCTGAAAGATCTGGTCCCCCCGAGGCCGCGGAAGTTTGTTTTCCTGCACTAAAGGTAACCTAAGAGGAGTATGAGCAAAAGGAGCGACTTTGATACTGCTTTCCCCCATTGATCGTGGTTATCCCTGACACCAAACTTCCGCGGCCTCCTGCGGGCATAATTTGGCCTCTAGCCAAAAACAAACTACATATTCGGACTAGGGGGAATAAAACGCATCCTTCGGTGCAACATTTTTTACAAAATAAGCAGGTTTTTGCACCGTGATTGAATGTTTCGCCTTTAGCGGGCGCAGTCCTAACTCTACCTGGGGGGATGCACATATTGAGACTCGGGCGGACCATACCACACCTTTCTGCTTACCCCTCGTTTGGCCCGATACAAGCATTTTTTTGTTATATAATAACCATTGAAGAGCAATGGCGGCCTTCTTGAAAAATGGCAGCCATGTTGAATTTTTGAGTGGCCAATGTTTTTCCAAAATAGTGGCCCGTAGAGAGCATCTGTGCCAAATTTATGCTTTTATACTAAAGTGAACAATTCTCTTGAAATATGCAATTAATCTGCTGCACTATATATACTATTAGTATGGTTAGGATGATTAGGATGTGGCATAGCAGCTTATGTGAATGTCTGAAACAGTTGACTTGGCTTAGAGCTGGGTGATTTATCAAGATTTGAAATATAATGAGTTTTTTATATGGACGATTTGGGGGATATAAAAAATGACAATATCACCTATATTGATATATATATTTTAATAGCTTATTTTGTTTTAAAATACTTGTTTTAGCAGTCTCTGTTTTCACTACTTCTCAGAACAGCATAAAAAGCACACTTTGATGGATTGCTGAGTGCATCCTAACCCAGACCTTCCCCTAAATAGGCCACACTACAGAACTCACTCACACGTACTGTCCCTTAGAGGAGGAAAAGACCATTTGGATCATTGAATTTACCCAGAAAGTCTTTCTGGTCAGACTTTATTTGAAATAAAATGATCAAGATTAATATGGTATATCGCTATCTTGAGAAAAAAAAATTGAGATGTGAGTTTTGGTCCGTATCGCCCAGCCCTAACTCAGCTGATAGTTGAGCGTTTACTTCCCTGCAGCGCAGCATGAGTGCTCACAATCAGTTTCACTTATAGTATCTGTTATACCACCTTGTACCACCTTTATTGGATGATTTGACGTTTGTGATCCAATGCGACGCAGGGGTAGGAAAAAAACAATGGACTATCACCTTAAATGGACTATTTCTGTGGTCATAAGAGGTGATGAGGAGAAGGAAGTCTGTTAATGATTTACTGCTACTGCTACTGCTGCGTTTACGCCTACTCATGCATATGCAAAAATACACATTGCGTCCAGACAGCTTGGTCATCACAACCTTCACAGGCTTTTAGTAAATTTAATTTGTCTTTCTTTGTCTTAAAGTCGTCCTTCTGAACAAATCTAACCAATGAAACCATTCTCAACATTAACTACAAAAAGTGCTTGAAAGTTTTTGTAATAACGCATGACACAGGAATGTGGATAGTTCGCTCAGGCTGAGGTGGAAGCGGTGTATCATTAGAAAGAAAAACCTCCCGATAATTATCAGCACAGATTCACCATCTGGGAAGGCTTTGTGGTAAAATGTAAAACACCACAATTAGATGAGTTGATGCAATTTAAGGTAAAAAAAAAAAAAATCAAAACTGGAACAGACAATCAGGAAAAGAGTCGTTTTACTCTCAGGTGGGTTTTTGCCGAGTGGCTAAAGCTAACATTAGCTTCCTGCATACTAATGTATGAGGAAACAAGGTTACTTTCATCATAAAAGAAGTACACATTACACACTACACATTCTTCTCAGCGACACACTCACCACTTCCTGCACCGAACCATGTTGTTATCTTTACTTTGACAGCACAATTAAGACACTTTTGTCCATCCTACCACTGTACTATAATGTGTTTAAGCACTTTAAACGTGATTTAACCCTCGGGGGAACCTAACGTGTACCTTCTGCTTATTACTGAGGATGCAACAGGCAATAAATCAGTAAATTACTGCACAATACACATTACTATGGAAGCTTATTGCATTCACTGAAGAAAATAAGTTGCGGTTTTTCTGAATTGATGAGATCAAAATAAGTAATTTTTTAAAAATGGCACTGTTTTTCTGTTTTTATAGGAGTTGATGAGATAATTCTTTATAGCAAATATCAACAGAGTGTAGGCAAAAGGACAGAAAAACACACAATATGGCCCAAAAACATACAACGTTTAAAAAAAAGATTCACATCACAACAAAATACAGAAAATGACTTCAAAACATACCAAATGTCAACTAAAATTAGCAAACTAACCTCAAAAAAAAATTAATGTCAACAAAACAGAAAAATTCACAAAAACAACAAAAATATAACAGAAAATGACATTAAAAAAACCATAAAATACACAAGATTGTCCCAAAATGTACAAAATGTTGGCAAAATGATAGAAAAATACACAAAATTGCAAAAAATACGTAACACAACAAAGAAAAAATAAAATAAAAAAGTGTCCTGGATTTGGTTATAATCCCTAATTTACCTGAGTTTTTGTTGTTATTCATGTATAATTGAAGTCATTTTGTGTAATGTTCCTTCATTTTGTGTGTTTTAGAATGATTCCTTCTTGTTTTGTGTACTTTTGGAGTCACTTCTTGAGTTTTTTGTTGATGTTTTGCATTTCTGTTGTCATTTTGTGTGCATTTCAGTCATTTTGTGCTTCTCTTGCTGATATTTTGCAGGTTTCTTGAGCCATTATGTATGTTTTCGTGCAATTTACAATATGACATGGAAAGTACCCTCACATGCATGTTTTTAGGACAATACCACACATTTACACACTTTCTCCACAGAAATGAGTGGGTAATCGTCACGCTACAAAATCTCACAATATTCTGGACTTCACCTCCTAAAATGGAAATAACTATCTGACAATCAGATCTACATGTTTTTTTTAACCATATCCACAGTTTTAAACATTTTCTTCGCAGTTTTTGAAGCATGTTTAACATGATTTCAGGAAGTTTAACAGCCTGTGATGACATCTGATGAGGGAAAGCCGATTGACGCTCATATTGAATCATAACTTTAGCTAAAACGATAGAAAATATGTAGTAAACTATCTGAAAAAAATCAATGTAATGCTAAAACTAGTCGTACCATTGAGTAGAGTATAGAGTATAATGAATTTGTGAGAGAAATCTCTGAAATAGATGACTGTTAATGTTTTTAAAGGACAGCATCTAATCATCTTTACTTATTACTTACTTATTTCACATTAGGATTAGGAATCTATACAAAATTCTAAATTCAAAGGTGAATTTCTGCAAATTCTGTGAGTTTTTACTGTTGTTCATGCATATTTGAAGTCATTTTGTGTAATGTTCTTTTATTTTGTGCGCTTTTGAGGCATTTTGTGTGTTTTTTAATCATTTTACTCATTTCCGTTGTTGTTTTTTAAATCATTTTGTGTAATGATCTTTCATTTTAAGTGTTTTTGAATCATTTTACAGGTTTTTGTTGTTGTTTTTGTGTATGTTTGGAGTCATTTTGGGAGTTTTTATTGTTATTCCTGTGTATTTTAAGTCATTTTGTGTAATGTTCTTTCATTTTGTGCATTTTTTAGTCATTTTGTGCAATGTTTTGAATTCTAAACTCAAAGGTGAATTTCTGCAAACACTAATGCCTTTTAACTCCTTTAGTTTCAGACAAATTCCTCCCAAACCTGTTTTTCCTGGTGCACGGAGGTGTAAAAGTGAAAAAGTGAAAAAGTGTAAAAGCGAGCGTACGGTACTTACTCAATCTGTGTCCATAGAAGGATCAGCAGCAGGTTGAGAAGACAGTAGAAGAAGCAGCGGAGATCATTCCTCATGAAAAGGCAGAAGGCCAGCAGCAGCAACATGCAGCTGAAACACCAGCGCACACGCACACACACACACACACACACACTGCACATTAACACAACTTCTGCATTCCTCTTCCTCTAAACACACACACACATCTTATATACAGCAGCACACACCACTTCCTCTTCTCTAGTTCTTCATCTTATTTATGTGTATTTTAAGACATTTTGTGTAATGTTCTTTAATTTTGTGAATTTCTTAATCATTTAACAAGTTTTTGTTGTCGTTTTTGTCTGTTTTTGGAGTCATTTAGCATGTTTTTGTTTCATATTGTGTGTTGTTGTCATTTTGGACCAATGCAACAAATCTAGATTGGATTAATCTACGTTAGCTGGCTTCAACTAACCAAACATTCCCTGTCAGACAGGAGCTGTCCTATGAACGTCGATCACCTATGATCACAACACACTAATTTAAACCAAGTAATTACAGCCTCGCTATGTGCGCGTGCACATGAAAGGGGTGGAGATTGCAGCGTCTGACCAATCAGTGGAGAGAACTGGCAGACTTAGTGTCTTTACAATGAATGGAGGAACAGCTTATGATCTTAAACAAATATAATGAATATAAATTAATAATGACAGTGAAGAGTAACAGTGAATTAGTGTAGCACAGCAGGAGGCGGAGCTTTGATACTTGTTCAGATCGGATCCACTTGAATGATGAATGATGAATAATTAAAATCCATACTTCAGACCAAAAACAACCTTGTTATGACAGAAATGGCAGGAATGAGAGAACTCAGGAAGGAAGTTGTTGACACTGTTGATGTGCAACAGCGTGAGATTATTTATGACATTAATCCATTGGATGATAAACAGACAGCGCTCTGCAGTTAAACTTTATTACAGCACACACGTGTTTCTATTCATGTAGACCTCTATCACACACACTGGGATGAGAGCACACTGTGCATGTTCCTGCTGATTATGTCAGCCCCAGTGTATGAATATCCATCCATCCATCCATCTTCTTCCACTTTTATCCGGGGCCGGGTCGCGGAGGCAGCAGTCTCAGCAGAGATGCCCAGACCTCTCGATCCACGCACACTTCCTCCAGCCGTTCTGGGGGGACCCCGAGGTGACACCAGGCCAGCTCAGAGACATAGTCCCTCCAGCGTATCCTGGGCTTTCCACAAGGCCTCTTCCCAGTAGGACATGCCTGAAACACCTCCCGAGGGAGGCGACCATGAGGCATCCGATACAGATGCCCGAGCCACCTCAGCTAGCTCCTTTCGATGTGAAGGAGCAGCGACTCTACTCTGAGCTCCTCCCGAGTGACTGAGCTTCTCACCCTATCACGAAGGGTGCGCCCAGCCACCCTGCGAAGGAAACTCATTTCGGCCGCCTGTATCCGCGATCTTGTCCTTTCGGTCATTACCCAAATCTCATGACCATAGGTGAGGGTAGGAACGTAGATCGATCGGTAAATTGAGAGCTTTGCCCCTCGACTCAGCTCTCTCTTCACCACAACAGTCCGATACAGCGACCGCATCACTGCTGACGCCGCACCGATCCGTCTATCGATCTCACGCTCCATCCGATCCTCTCTCGTGAACAAGACCCCGAGATACTTGAACTCCTCCACTTGAGGCAAGGACTCTACACCGACCCAGAGAGGGGAAGCCACCTTTTTCCGGTGGAGAACCATGGCCTCAGATTTGGAGGTGCTGATCCTCATCCCGGCCGCTTCACACTTGGCTGCAAACCGCCCCAGTGCACGCTGAAGGTCCCGATTTGAAGAAGCCAACAGAACAACATCATCTGCAAACAGCACAGATGAAATCCTGAGGTTCCCAAATCGGGCTCCCTCCGGTCCCTGGCTGCACCTAGAAATTCTATCCATAAAGATGATGAACAGAACCGGTGACAAGGTGCAGCCAAGGTCTGACTTACTGCCGGCAATGCGAAGCAGGCTCCTGCTGCGGTCATACAGGGAACGAACAGCCCTTAGCAAAGGGCCCCAGATCATTCAGCATTTCAAATCCGAACGTTCAGTGCCATTGATGATAAAACTCACTGTGACGAAGTTCTACTGGTGATGTAGTGACCAACTGTGCCCTGAAGGTGGCAGCAGCGCACCTTTAGATGTGAGATTAGCCACTGATGCTACCATTAGCTAAGGAGGAAGAAGCAGGAACAAGGGAGATTATGGCGCTATGAAGTGATATAGTGGATTACTGATTATGATGCGATCGTGAAATAAAACCATCAACTAACCAGGCAAAAGGGGTCATCTCTGCGTGTTGAGAGGAAGAGGAAGTTATGTCTGCGTGATTGACGGGGGGAGGAGATACAAAATACAGTAAGTAAAATATTAAACTGTGAGCCAGATAACAAAATAATAATCTTTTTGCCATCAAAAGCCTTGTCTCAGTGTTGTTGTTTTTTTTAGAAGGAAACCAATCTTCAGATGTTACACTGTCACTGACAGATTTTTTTTTAGAAAAAGCCTGTTTTCTCAGCTTCTTTTTGCTGTGAAACTGGCGATTTGTGTAAAACTTGCTCTATTCAACTGCTGGTTATGGGAGAACGAACTCCCAAACTACAAACAATTTTCTGATAAAAGTAGAGACTTTAATCTTTCAGAATCTGGTGTCAGATTTCAGATAGTCATAGTACAAAACATTCTGTAGGTCTTTAAAAATCAGTCAAAATGCTGGCACTGAGGGGGTAGACATTCTGAAAATGGCTGGCACTGAATGAGTTAAGCTCCAGCGAGCTTTGTAGTCCAGCACACACTGATTAAATCTCAGAAGTTAGCGTGATAAGAGGTAATCTAGTTTCGTAGCTTTGTGTATTTCACTGTTGTTTTGTGTATTTGGTTGTCATTTAGCATGTTTCTGTTGTCATTTTGTGTAACATCATTTCATTTTGTGTGTTTTTGAATAATCTTATTTGTTTTTGTGTGTAATTTTGAGTTTTTACTGTTGTTTATGTGTATTTGAAGTCATTTTGTGTAATGTTCTTTCATTTTGTGCGTTTATGAGTAATTTTACTGACTCATTTTGTGAATTTCCCTGTTATTTTGTGTATTTTTCTGTCATTTAGCATGTTTTTGTTTTCATTTTGTGTGTTTTTGAATAATTGTGTGTTTTTGTTGTCGTTTTGAGGTATTTTGTGTTTTTCTTGCTCACATTTTGTGTATGTCTGTCATTTAGTATGTTTTTATTTTCATTTTGTGTGTTTATGGAGTCATTTTGTTGTCGTAATGCGTGTTTTTGTTGTAGTTTCATGAGTAATTATAGTCGTTTTGTGTTTTTTTTTAATTTATTCTGTCCATTTCTGTTGTTTCACGTGTCATTATTTTGGTTTTGTGTGGAGTTGGAAGTAATTTTGTGTATTTTTTTTGTCGTTTTGTGAGTTATGCGTATTATTGTTAAATTTATTGTCATTTTGTGTATTTTTTTGTCTTTTCGATTAGTTTTTTCTGGACATTTGTGATTCGTTGCTCTTTAACTTTACTTTGTGGCATTTGTTCTTTCTGCAGTGAAAAAGCAGTGGAACTGAAGCACACATGCACACTGCAGAGTTACTAATAAAACAAACACTGGAGACGTCACATGAGCTGACGGCCTGCAGGCTTCACCTTAGACACGCTTTCATTCCACGGCTGATCATGAGACACAAAATGCTACTTAAATGGAACTAAAAACATAATCCACAGTCTCGTCATTTCAATGAGAAAGCTGCTCCATTCCATGTATGGAAGAGGTGTAACTGTAACTAAATAAAGTTAGAATACACACATTTGATACCAACATACTGCTGAGGAAGAGTAATATATATATATATATATATATATATATACATATACTGCTGTGACCCTGTTGAATTTTCAATGTTGTTCGTAAGTTTTTGTTGTAAATTTCTGTGTTTTTGGAGTCGTTTTGTGTGCTTTTGTTGTCATTTCAAGGGGACATATCATGCTTTTAAATCCTTCCTTTTTACATATAAATCATACAGTTGTGGTCTATATACAGCGGAACTACAATGCTTGGGTCTGAATTCCTCATTATTATAGCTCCACCCCTTTTCTACCCCTTTTCTGATGTGCTTCTGAGAGCAACTCGTTTTGGTGCGGTCTCTTTAAATGCAAATGAGACACTTCATACCCCGCCCCCTCTTCAGGTTGCAGAGGTGACACTTGTTTCAACTCCACCCTGTTCGGCCATTTTTGTAGTTTGATAGAAGAGATGCTATTATGTTGCGGCGCAGAAACTTTTTATTCACACGTTATTTAAAAAATGTCAACAACAGAAGACTTGTCCATCCAGCCTTACATGTTGGGCATGTCGGACCCGGCGGAGCTAGATGATGATGAACCTGCAGAACCCTAACAAGTGAGCTAACACAAGCACCGAGCTAACGCTAGCGCCAAGCTAACGTCACGAAATGCATTTTAATACAGTCTTTTCAGAGACAAAAACGGCAAAATGAAATGACTAATGAAAACTTTAGACTTAAATTAAATCACGTAGGCCATATCATCAAGGATCTAAAACGAGCACACAGCGCTAACATATGAAGATGGTGCAACTGCTAATGCTAACAAAACAATGACAGGGACGTCTTATCATCACACTTTTTAGTGTTATTTACAGCTTGCCGAAGTGCTCTGTTCGTCGACTCCATTTTGGACTACAAAATAAAAGCGAGAAATAAAAATGGCGGATCGCTCGAAGTGTTGGGCCTGGAGTCGATGTTCAGCTGCAAATACTGTGACGATATTGTTCAAAAAACGTAATAGAGAATAGAAAAATAGAAACAGAATGAAAAATATTACCAAAACAGAAAATAAAGATATCACCTGAAGAGACTAATTTCAACTTTTCCGTACTTCTAAACACTCTAAATATACAACAAAATGCATTTAAGGGCTAAAAACTGGATTTAGCATGATATGTCCCCTTTAAAAAAAAAAAAAAATTTCATTTTGTGTATTATTGTAGTTAGTTTGAATGTTTTTGTTGTTATCATGTGTATTTATCTGTCTTTTAGCATGTTTCTGTTTTTAGTTTGTGTGTTTTTGTTATAGTTATGTATTTCTCTGTTGTTTTGTGCCTTTCTCTGTCGTTTAGCATGTTTTTGTTGTCATTTTGTGTGATTTTGTCGTCATTTTGTGTGTTTTTGGAGTCATTTTGGCCATATACTACGAATCTAGATAATTATATGCTGGATTAATCTCAGTTAGCGGGCTTCAACTAACCAAACATTCCCTGTCAGAAAAAAGCTGTCTTACGACGGTCGATCACAACACGCTAACTTAAGCCAAGTGCACGTGCGCGTTCACATAAAAGGGGTGGAGATTGCAGCGTCTGACCAATCAATGGAAAAAACTGGCAGAGCGACCATCTTTACAATGAATGGAGGAACAGCTTATCATCTTAAATAAATATCATGAATTAAAATCCATGATGGCAGAGACGAGCAACAGTAGTGCTGCGCACCAGGAGGCGGAGCATTTTTACTCGCTCAGATCCACTTCATATCTTAGTTTCGACTGGTTAGGTGTTGCTTAAGTTTAAAATGATGAATAATTAAAATCCATAATTCAGACCAAAAACAACCCTGTTGTTCCAGAAAAGGCAGGAAGCTGCTGACACTGTTAATACGTAAAAGCGTAAGACTATTCGTCATATTAATCCATTGATGGGATATCCCATTCAATGGCAAAACCTGCTCTCGACCAGGCAGCCGTTCAGCAAAGGTTTCCATGGTGATTTAGCTCCGTAAGACGTTAGCCAGCTTCATAGTCCAGCACACACGAATTAAATCCTGGAAGTTAGCGCGATAAGAGGTAATCTGGCTTTGTAACATACCCTCTTAGTGTATTTCTCTGTCATTTAGCATGTTTTTGTTGTCATTGTGTATATTTCTGTTATTTTGTGTGCTTTTGGAGTCATTTTCTTGTCCTAATGTGAGTTTTTGTTGTAGTTCCATGAGTAATTGAATTGTTATTTTGGAATTGTGTCGTTTTGTGCGTCACGATTTTGGTTTTGTGTGTGTTTTTATGTAATTTTTAGCATTTTTGTTGATGGTTTGTGTGTTAAATTTATTTCCATCGTGTTGTGTGCTTTTCTTGTCCTTTTGTGTAAGTTTTTTTAACTGCTCACCAGGACCAGGACCATGATGCACTGCAGCTAACAGCTATGTTAACAGTCAACAACTTTTGCAATGACTAATCGATGAGTCATCACAAGTTTATTTATAATCAGTGTGATTCTGCTGGAACCTCTTTTTAAAATTAGAGAAAGATAAACCTCAGATGTTGAAATAAAATAAATACATTGTTTAAAACAACTTTCTAAAAAAGAAGAGAAATGAAAGAAAAGAGTTCATGCAATCATTAGCTATTAAAATAAATTCAAAAAAATGTTTTTTTAATTAATTTATTGTTTTGACTGTTTTTTTGTGGTATTTTGTGTGTTTTTGAGTAATTTTTTTGTTTTTGGAATTATTTTGTGTATTTTGCTTATTGTTTTTTGTGTTTTTGGAGTCATTTTGTGAGTTTTTATTGTAATTCATGCAAATTTGAAGTAATTTTGGTGTATTTTGCCGTTAGGATGTGTTTTCTTGTTATTTAGTGTGTTTTCTTGCTATTTAGTTTGTTTTTGAAGTCAATTTGTGAGTTTTTATTGCAATTCATGCAAATTTGAAGTAATTTTGAGTATTTTGCTTATTGTTTTTTGTGCTTTTGGAGTCATTTTGTGTGTATTTGAGTGATTTTGTGCATTTTTTTCTCCTGTGAGTAGCACAAGGAGAACATGCAAACTACACACAGTAGTGCCCACCAATGAACCACAGCTGCAACTCATTAAGCCCTCCAGCCACTTCCTGTCCGTGTAGCTTGTTGTTGTTGCGCACGCGCGCACACACACACACACACGCACACACACACACACACACACACACACACACACACACACACACACACACACACACACGCACACACACACACACACACAAGGTTAACTGTCATGAGTCCAACACTGATGGACGATCACATGCTTTGCAGAGGAAATGGATCAAAGTACCCCCCCCCCCCACACACACACACACACACACACACACACACACACACGCGCACACGCACACACGCACATCTGGATATGCAGCAATAACACGTGCGTCGTAAACTGGGATGGATTTTTTGTTTTTCTGCCGCTGGGTGTGATCGGGAGGAGGAATGTGAAGAACTACGATCAGCTCCGACTCGTTCTGTGACAAAAGCACGAGTGAATGAATGATAGCACGACCCACAGCTTCCTCTTCTTCTGTTGCTCAACCAGCGGGGGAATTTTCATGAAACCCTACACCGATTGGCCCGAGAGATACCCAGAGAGAAACGGCTCTGCACTTCCTGCTGGTTCAGTCCAAAAAAGCAGAAACACACACGTTCACACTGGAGTGGCTCAGTACGACAGGGAGGAAAGTGCACATTCTGTCCTCAGAGTGGACATTTCAAATGCACAATAAGAGGAAACTATGGCAATATGAGCTATGAACTGTAATCTGTCATTTTGTGTATTTCTCTGTTAATTTGTGTCTTTCACTGTCATTTAGCATGTTTTTGTTGTAATTTTGTGTGTTTTTGTTGTAATTTAGTGTATATTTGTTGTAATTTAGTGTATATTTGTTGTAATTTTGTGAATTTATCTGTTATTTAGCATGTTTTTGCTTTCATTTTGTGTATTTCTCTGTTATGTTGTGTATTTTACTGTCATTTAGCATTTTTTTGTTTTCACTATGTGTGTTTTTGTTTTCATTTTGTGTGTCTTTCTGTTATGTTGTGTATTTTTGAAGTCATTTTGTTCCATGAGTAATTAAATTGATGTCATTTTGTGCGATTTTTTAAAAATTATTTTGTGCATTTTTCTGTTGTTTCGTGTGTCATTGTTGTTGGTTTTGTGTAGAGTTTGTCAGTATTTTGTATTTTTGTTGATGGTTTGTGTATTATTGTCATCCTTTTAGGTGCCTTTCTTGTCCTTTTGTGTCATTTTTCTATAACAATTGTCAATTAACCTCAAAATAAAAAATATATAAATAATAGGCTCTCAGTATAGCTACATTTATGAACTCTAAAACTGAGAAAATAACCGCCATTCAATGCTGTTTTGGTGCCGTACATTACGTTTAATCTGATCGGTCGGCTTTGATGTGATGCATTTGATTGTTTTATTATACAATGTCCATTGATCATTTTAAAACAAAAAATATCATTATTTCATTATTATTGTAGATTAATTTATAATTATTATTTATTTTATTATTATATTTATTTTTATTTATTATTATTATTATTATTATTTATTTATTTTTTTTTTTCATTGTCATTTTATGTCATTTCATTTTTTTTGTAGTTTCCCAATGTCCGTTGATCATTTTAAAACAAAAAACACTAATTTACTCAGTAATGGTTGGGTGTAGAAATTAATCACTTTACTTCTTTTAAAATGTACTTAAAGGCAGATTGCCAGAATGCACCGCCACCGAGCAAAAAGAACCAATCAGAACCAGGATTTTGTTTGACTTGACTGTCTAACAGCTGCTACTCACAGTCCCCGCCCCTTTCTTGGAGCTGTAGCCCCATCTTTTTTACAGTGTATGGTCTGGAGGAGTAGAAGATGGAATTGGTGACTTTTCTGCTTGAAAGGTAAATTACTGCTGCTTGATTTACATTATGAGTGATTTGTAATTGTTACACTAGAACTCTGTCGAGCATGTGTTGTTCATGTGCACGCAGCAACCTCCGTGTGGGCTGCTGTAAGTGACACTGTGTTGTTGCTGCTGCTGCTAGGTTGGTGTACTGTCTGCACATAGAGAGAGAGAAGCGCTGCAGTAAAATGCTTTTAACAGAGCATGTTATATTACTGCGATGTTGCTGTCGGACTAACGTTAGCTTGTTAGCTCCTCTGAGGGAGGGAGTTTGGAAAGGGAGAGAGGAATCTGAAAGTCGCGGACTGCACCTTTAAGTACAAGTGAAATTTCTGATTTAGAAATATACACAAAAAGTACAAGTATCCATAAAAGCAACTCAATTACAGTAATGTGAGTTCTTATAATCCGTTACTTTCACCTCTGGCTTTGGATATGTGTCTAATTGGACAATTGTAATATTTGTAAACATGCATACACACACACATACACACACACACACACACACACAAACGATCATAGGATGAGGAGGCCAAATTTATCATCAACAATTAGAAAAAGCGCATCTTGCTCTCAACGAAGGCGGACGCTTTTTTCTCTCCATCCCCTTATCTGCTCTGCTTGCTGTGCCTTTGTTTTGTACTGTCTTTTGTTAGAATCTAACAGGAGCCTCTCTCTACATCTCTATCCAAAACCAAAATTATGGAATTGATCAGCTGGTCTCTCAATGCAATCGAACAAATTTCTTCAACAAAAAGAATGGGCAAAGGAGAGCCCGCCTGTCCTGACGTAACGTTTGTTGCCAGATACACGATGGACTCCTGGGATGAGTGGAGGATCGTGTGTCCATCTTTCATTTCCGTTGAGGACGTGGAAGACGTCTACATAACTGGAATTATGATAACAAGTATGCTGCTGATTGTAGCTGGCAGTTTTCTAATGCATCGCAAAGTTCGGATTGCGTTGGCAGCTGTTTTGGGAAGGCTGCCAGTCATTACTGAGGGATTGTGCAATAAACAAACTCAAAAGTAAGCAGGATGCTACTTTGGAACGTCTACGCGGGATGGAAATTAACTTGGAGAAGTTGACAACTCGGCTTCAAAGTTAAAGGGCCAATATAGTGGATATACTGCATCGAGACAGGGGCTGCATCCGACTAGTCCCTCCTATCGACTGTTCCTTTATCTTCGGAAGTGTTTAAGTAAAACCTCTGTTAGCCTAGGAAACACTGATGCATCCTTCACCAAAGGAGACGAGATAATGCTGACCCACAATTCCTTGTGGCAACAACATTTAAAGGGACACGCACACCCGCACGCTCACGGAAACTCAAGGGACGGAGTCAGAGATCATGTAATGCAATAATATGCTTAGAACAACTGTAAATAATCTAAACCCCATATCTTATTATGACATATTATCAGATTATAACTGACATAAAACAGACACTGTGGTTCAGAAATAAGAGATCAGTTTAGCCACATTATGTTTTATTCAACATAATTCATATTTGCGAGTGGAATTTGAGTGTGAGCAACCATTCTCAAAGTGACATTCTTTTAGTTTCTCTTTTGTTCCTCATAGCCTGGTAGCCTCTTTTCCTTTGATTTTAACATTAAAATCTTGTGATTTTTGAGATTATATCAGGGGAAAGTCAATTTTCTGAAATTTGTAGTTTTTTCACCACGGCAGACGTCACTAACTTTTGCGGCTATCAGATTATTACGTCACCTAGTGGAAGTGCGTGTGATTGTCAAAACAAACGTGATGGCGTTTCCTTAATCCTGTGGATAACGTCACGGGGGTTAAAGAAAGGTGTTAAGAGAGGTGTTAGGAAAAGGTGATCACGTCTGTTTTGACGATCAGATGCGCTTCCACTAAGTGAAAACTACAACGCCTCATGAAATGTTTGCGTGATCAGATTACATATAAAGTCAATGGGATAGACACGGTAAGGGGCAAATTATTCTCCTGATGGGGGCGCGGTGTGATCTGCGCGGCAAGAGCGTTGGCCGCGGCATGTACGCTCCCAATTTTCCGTGACATTTGTCATTCGCTTGAGTTGAAAAAATTGAACTCCAGCGAATGTTTTGTGTGACGCGAAGTTGCGAAAGCCAATCAGAGTCCTTGTTGACAATGACATCAGGCCGTCAACACGTCAGCATGGAGAAGAAAATAATCGCGGAGGTGTGCGACCACCCAGAACTCTACGCCAGGGGTTCCCAAACTGGGGTACGTGTGCCTCTCAGGCGGTACACACAAACATTTGTGAGTTTATTTTTTAACATGAGAGATTTTTTTTTTTTTTACTTGCACACAGACTTTTTTTCCTCATCCATCAATAATTTGTGGCACAACTCTTTAAAATTCTAAAATGAGAAAAACTTCAGGAAAAAAAGAATAAAAAGACCTAAATTCCAGGTTAATGTTGGACGAGACACAGGAAGAAGTTTAGAGACAAAAATAATGTAAAACTTGAGCAAAGGACAGTGTCTGTGTCGTGGGGGGCATTCGTGGGCAGTGCCCCCCCACCACACACACACACACACACACACACACACACACACACTCACGCACACGCGCGCGCACACACTCACACACACACACACACACACAGCTGTCAGTACTGCTCCTCCTGCTAAAGTCTGTGACCGTGAGCCACTGATGTTCCGCAACGGAATCTCTGCGTCATCACTTCCGGTTTGTATCACACACACACACACAATCCTGCTCAAGCGGACAAATAAAATGTTAAATTGACTCTTTTTACAGACTCACCTCCGGAGTTTGAGACGTAGAGCTCGGATGAACGACTCCCATCAACCGCCTGTGAACACCGCAGAAGAAGAAGAAGAAGAAGAAGAAGAAGAGGAGGAGGAGGCTTTAGGATCACATGCTGCACGCACGCACGCTGCTTCACTATGACTTCAATCCAACCCTGTGACGCCATAAAGCAGTTTTTCTCAAATACTCGTACCCCCATTTTAAGTATGACTTACTTGTACTTATACTTGAGTACAATTTCAATCAATTAATAGTACTTAAACTTGAATATGATATATCAGTACTCTTTACATTTTTGTCCAAAGCAACGTACAACACAAGCAATTACTAAAAATTTGATCAAGCAATAAATCAGCTGAATCCAAATCAAAAATCTTTTCTTTTTTTTTTTTTTTGCTCGTGTATACACCCAGTCATATGCACACATACTAGGAGTGAACAATATATCGAGATTCAAGCTATATATAGAGATTTGCAGTGACGTGCCATCAGGGTAGGTAAGGTAGGCAGTGCCTACCCAAGGGTGAATTGATATTTTGATTATTTAATTATATATATATATATATATATATATATATATATATATATATATATATATAAATATATTTATTATAAATTATTTATTTTTTCATTTCCAATAGCCTACAGTACCTATAAGTTTGAAAGTGTCTGCATTTTGTGCGTTTCATAGCCCAAATTACTAAACAGCGCTGTTTCCTGGAACAGCTGCAGAGTCTTTTTTTTTTTTTTTCGCTTCGCTGTAAGGCAGAGGGATAGATGATAGAGAAACTTTGTTTTGAGTAAAAACAACAGCTTATAAAAGATGGAGACCAACACCTGAGTTACCAGACCTTCAGCTAAGGTAAGGTCAGAGCATGTTTAATACTTTTCACAGTGAATGGAACAAAAGGAAGGATTGACTTTGTGGATGCTCCTCACTAAGTTGTCATTTTCTCTGTGTTTCCAACACAAACAACAGACGTGCTGTCATTTATTTTTGCTGGGGGCTCTCTTTGCAGGGTCTCTCCAGGCGGTGCCGGCCTGGTGGGGCTTGGTGCTTGTCTCGTCTCCTGGTTGCCTTGGGGGCGCGCCTCGCGGCGTGTGGGTCTGGGGTGGCCTGCCGCACCGAGGTGGGGGGTGGGCGCGCTGGGGGGTGCTGGCCTCTGCGCCGGGGTTGGGGCGGGGTTGCTTGGCACTCCGGGATGGTGCTCTTTGCTGGGGGGCGGCTCTAGCTGTTCCGGTGGTTGAGGTCGGTATCGGCCGCTTGGTAGGTCTGTCCTGCTATCTGCGGGCTGGCAGGTGGGTGGGGCTGCTGCTCCGCATCGGTTGTGTGCCGTTGGAGTGCCTTGCTCCCGCGGTGGCGGCCACCGGTCGCCCTTGCGCCAGGCGGGGGCATTGCCCTGTGGCTTGCGCTGTCCGGTGGGGGGCGGGGCCTGGGCTGCTGTTCTTGCACCGCCTGGGGCTGTGCGGTCTTGCTGGGTTGTGGCCTGTTCGTGGGCTGGGGTGGGAGAGCGCTCCCCACGGGGGTTTGGCCCGGGGGCTTGGCCCGGGGGCTCGCCCTTGGGGGTTCCCTGTCCTGCGGTGGTGCCCTTGGGGTCCGGCGAGCCTGGCCAGCAGGCCAGGCCAGTCTTGACGGGGGTCTTCTGGGGCGGGTGGTGCAGGCCGTGCCCTACCATGCCTGTGGGTGCGACGCCGGGTGGCCCCGGCTTGGGCGGCGCCCTGTGAGCCGGGCTCTGCAGTGTGACTGGGCCCTTTGGTGGGGGGGTGGGGGGGCTTTCTAGGGCTCATCACGCGGGCGGCATCAAAGAAAGGCGATCTGGGGTGCCTGGACGGTGTGCCTGGGGGCCGGCGGGGCAACTTGCAGCATCCCCTTGGTGAAAAAAAAAGTTTAAAAAAAAGGAAACTCATAAGATGAATGAAACAAGATTTATCTATTGTGATGTTTGTCGTTATTGTGATAAATACCAGAAATTATCGGGATACATACTTTTAGTCCATATCGCCCATCCCTAGTAGAATTTTAAGAGTCCTTTTTCCTTAACAATTTTTTTTTTAGAAAGTTTTTCATCTTCTTGAATTTTGACGTCTTGTGATTCTCTTGTTTTGAACTTTGGGAATCAGAATCTTCAGAGGATGCTATGGGCGTGGATTCACTTCCTACATGCGCTTCTGTTAACGAAGTGGTGACAGACACCGGTTTTTCGCTGCATTTTACAACATTTCTCTTCAACTTGTCATTCTCGTGTTTCATTTTGGTTATTGTGTTTTTTAAGATCAAATTTATATGTATAGCTTCAGTGAGTTTTCTTTTCAGGTCGTTGTTTTCTTGTTCAGTCATAACAAGATTGTCACATAAATATTTCACCTTAATACTAACCTTATCATTTTCCAATTTTAATATTGCTTTTTCCGTTTGTGTATTCTGGAACATTTCTTCAATCTCACAGAGTCTTTTTATGTCTTTCTGTAAACTGTTGTTTTGCTGTATCAGGTTGTGATTCTGCTCCTTGTAATCCGTAATTTTGTCATTTTGATTCACCACCTTCCTTTGAACCTCATCAATTTTCAATTTTAATATTGCTTTTTCGTTTTGTCTATTCTGGAACATTTCTTCAATCTCACAGAGTCTTTTTATGTCTTTCAGTAAACTGTTTTGCTGTATCAGGTTGTGATTCTGCTCCTTGTAATCCGTAATTTTGTCATTTTGTTTCACCACCTTCCTTTGAACATCATCAATTTCCATATTTAATATTGCTTTTTCCGTTTGTGTATTCCGTAACATTTCTTCAATCTCACAGAGTCTTTCTCTGTCTTTCTGTAAACTGTTGTTTTGCTGTATCAGGTTGTGATTCTGCTCCTTGTAATCCGTAATTTTGTCATTTTGTTTCACCACCTGCCTTTGAACATCATCAATTTCCATATTTAATATTGCTTTTTCCGTTTGTGTATTCCGTAACATTTCTTCAATCTCACAGAGTCTTTCTCTGTCTTTCTGTAAACTGTTGTTTTGCTGTATCAGGTTGTGATTCTGCTCCTTGTAATCCGTAATTTTGTCATTTTGTTTCACCACCTGCCTTTGAACATCATCAATTTCCATATTTAACATTGCTTTTTCCTTTTCATGAATCTCAGATAACTCTGATTCACTTAACTTAATTATTTCTAAGTTTTTCTGTAAACTGTTGTTTTGCTCTTTCAGTTGGTGATTCTGCATAATGTAATCCGTAATTTTGTCATTTTGATTCACCACCTTCCTTTGAACATCATCAATTTTCATATTTAACATTGCTTTTTCCTTTTCACGAGTCTCAGATAACTCTGATTCACTTAACTTCATTCTTTCTAAGTTTTCCTGTAAACTGTTGTTTTGCTTTCTCAGGTTGTCGATCTGCTCCTTGTAATCCGTAATTTGGTCATTTTGACTTTGACAGTGTTTCTGCAAAGTTTTTTGTTCTAATTCCATTTTCTCCAGCTCTGTTTTTGTGGAGAATAACTGGTCTTTCTCCCATTCCATTTTTCTCTGATAATCTTCGTTTAACTTTATAAATTTGTGCTTTTCCTCTGTGAGCGTTTGAATTTTCATGTTGGCTTCGTCGCAGACTTTCTGATTAATCTTGGACAAGGTCAGCAAATCATCCGCAAATACTTGGACTTTCTCTTGATAGAACGCCAGTGCAATACATTTCTGTGTTGCAATGTTTTCGTGTTGAGCTTTCATTTTTTCAATTTCAGCATCCTTTTCTTTGTGTCTTGCTTCGCTGCTTTGGAGCAAATCACGAAGCTTTTCATTCCCAAAATGCTCGATGTCAGTCCCCGTAATGACAGACTGATTAACAGCATTGTTTTCATTCTCCATGTCAGACATCTTAGACTTTATGTTCCTCAGTTAGTGACCAGACGAATCTATGCTTGTCTCTGGGCACAGACCAAAGTCACTTTTGCTGCTGATGTCATCGCTGTTCGACTGATGTTCTTCAAAAAAACAATGACATCACGTTCTACACATACCATTACAGATTCCAAGACGGAGATTCTTAAACCTATTCATAAATGTCCTTTAAATACGTTTCAGCCTCTGAAAAAGATGAATTCAATTAAATAATTTTATGAAAAATAATTACAGCCTTTTTACAAAAAAAAAATAAAAATCGGCCACTACAAGATTAAAGTCGTATTATTTTGTGCATGGCGGGGCAGTGGGCCTTTGGGGGACGTTGATTGGGGGGGGGGGGGGTGCTGGGTGCTTGCTTCGCGGGGTCTCTGCGGGCCGTGTCTCTCCTTTCTCCGCTATGTGTGAGCGCGATGGGGAGATGCTGGCGTCTGTGCCGGGGCTGGTGTGTGCCATCAATGTGTCTCCCTCTAGTGGTGGCGCCGGGCAGAGAGGGTGGCCTGGGGCTCCTTGACTCCCGTTGTTGCTGCTGGCCTGGCTGCACCTTTGAGTCCAGGGCAGAGCCTGGGTTCGTAGAAGTGGTTCTGACATTCACATTGATCATGGATGCACTAGCATGCCTTGGGCTGTGGGATAAGCTCATACTGAGAATTAGAGAATTGGAACGCTCCTTATCACGGTCGCCACTTCAACACTTCCGGGGGTTAAGGAAAAGTGGATAGGAAAGGAGATAGGAGGGAATATTCAGATCTCTTTAGCAGCTGGAATCCTGGCAAAACTCTGACCAATCCCTGTCATTCGGTCCAAAACAGAAAGAACCAATCAGACGGCACCTTTAAGTCGACAGCATTCTTGTCGACTTCCAAAAAACAAGTTATTTTGTTTATTTTTTAGTGAATGAAAACTAATAGTCCCATGCATTTTAAATGAATATAAATGCAATATATGGGCAACATTTTCATTTGGGATGTTGAGAATCATAGAATTTAAAGGTTGCAGTAGCTCCTTTAATGTTCCATGTTAGCTGTGCTGTATGAGCAGCGTAGCAGCAGGGCTGGATTCTTCCTCATTTTTGTTTAACATGGGGTTAAATGATGAAAGTTTTTCCACTTTCTTGGACAACATGAAAGTTGGTCACACTGAGGTACAACTCAATGGTTCCTGTTGTAATACCTAATGTCCGTCATTGCCTTTTTAAAAATTGACATCAAAATGTTGTCTTTTATTTTATTTATTTATAATTATTTAGTTTTTTCATTATATAATTTTAACGTTTATTTATTTTATTTTAAATATCAGTATGCTGTGTGCTTACATTTATTTTGTGTATTTTATTTATATTGTATATGTATATTTATGTGTATGTGTGTGTCTATATATCTATAAAATATATGTGCGTACATTCTAATTTATTTTATTTGTATTGGTTCTGATCATGTTTTTTTTTTTATGCACATAATTACTATACCAAATGTGGGAAAACTGTTAATTGAGTGTCAAAAATGTGTTTTAAAAAGAGATTCTTAAAAAAAAAAAAATTGAATAAAAATAGTGAAACTAGAAAGCTTGGATTTTTCTGCTTTATTAAGCAATACACACTTGATATTTCCGTGGGTAATTTGTTTTCTTCCTAAAAATAATATTTAAAAAAAGTATCGAGCCCAGATGTATTTTTTCCCCAAATGTGTCCCTAATAAATATTTTGCTCATATAATCTGTATGCGATATATGTAAAGCAACACACCCACAACAGGAACAGAAGCAAACCAGGATGTTTCTTTTTATTAGGGTTATTTTATTTTGTATTCACACTTACTAAAATATGTTAATCTCAACAATTCTTTTTACTTCATAAAGTTAAACAAACTATATCATCAATAAATTAAAATAGCTGTTTATTTAGAATGAGACATTGCAATTTATATATGCATTTAAAGCTTTGATGCATTTGTAATGGCAGGATTTCTCTGTTTTTAATTGTAAAGAACACATTTTGCCTCATGACAGGTTAGCCCCCAAATATGTAAGGTTTTCAACAATTTAATGAATAAATATAGATATATGAAGTGATGGAGTACTTTTATGTTCCAGGTAGTTACTCAGTGGGATTTAAACCAGGGTTGGGGTCAATTACATTTTTCTGTTACAATTACTCATGTTCAATTACGACTACAGTGACCAGCAGTTTTTTTCCCGATAATTATTAAATTACTATTATTTATTTTTTTTATCCTCATAAAGTCAATTTCAATTATGTTCTCACTTACTAAAGTTCAATGACAATTAATCACAATTTCTGAGCCTGAAATAAATGATACATTTAAACATTCAGTTAGCTTTCTGTTAGCATCTCTTATGCTAACGAGTCCTAAATCAGCTGTGAAATACACTAAAAACAAATATCTATCATCTAATTTATTTCCTATCTATTGGTTACTTTGTTAGGCTTCTTAATCAATGAAAATACAGGTATCAATATTTTTGGTTTGGACGTCTGAGCCTTTTTTGTGTCAGTTTACCCCTTGAAGTTTTTTTAAATAGAAAAATGTTGGAAAGCTGGATCTGAAACATATTTTTAATAATTGTTGATTACATATGTGGAGAACTGGCCAGGTCTCTCCTCCTCTTCCAACTGAAAGAGAAGCTGCTCACTACCTTCTTGCACACAGCAACAGCACGGTCAATACGGGGGTCCTTCATGCTTCTCTCTGAGAATTAAAACAAACATTTAAAATGTTATAATAATTTAAAAGGGTATAGTAATTGTGAAGAAATCCACTCAGCCTAACACCAAACTAATTCTTGGTAATTATTTATTCATATAGTACTGTGTAAAAGTGAAGATGCTATCAAAAAATAAGTTTCAAAATATTTAAAAATGCACAATAAAGAGCAGTCTACTGACACACTAATGCAGAAAAAGAAAGAACATGTAAGACTATAAAAACTCTAAGGTGCCTAAGCTAGTATAGTATGCACTTTTTAAAAAAAATATTTCTCTCTCTCTCTCTCTCTCTCTCTCTCTCTCTCTCTCTCTCTCTCTCTCTCTCTCTCTCTAATTCAATACAGCTTTATTGGCATGGGAAACATATGTTAACATTGCCAAAGCGTGACATCAACAGGAAGCACAGATAAATGTCTTAACATAAAATACAGGAATATGAAATAATAATATTAAATTGTTCAATATGTACAAAGTAAATTATATCCATCAGGAGGGGATGGTTTATGTCTGTCCAAATGTGGTCGCAGCAGTTCACGAATCTTGCGTCTTTTTTTGCATATTGCTGTACGTACTCTTCAATTTCATTCAGTTGGTGCTGCGCATGCTCTCTCGCACATTAATTGCATAGATATAAGATTATTAAGTTCTGTGTTGTGATCATGCAGTAGGCTATTATAACATTGCTCATATATTAATAAAGATAATTAATATTTTATCACAGTGGTAAACACTCACCAATTGCAAGATGCAGGCGATGGCCAAAACACTGTAGACGTGTCCAGTGGTTCAGGCTCACAGCTTTGACGATGTTAGCGCCGTTATCAGTGGTGATGCACACCTGACGAGCTTCATTTAAGTTCCATGACATGAGAGCATCTTGCAGGCCTTGTGCGATGATCCCGCCAGTGTGATCCTCAGGAAGAAAACTCGTCTGAAGGCACTTGCTTTTCAACTCCCAATTGTCTATATAGTGGACCGTCAAACTGAGGTATGGCTCACATGTTCGGCTGCTCCATATGTCGGCAGTTGTTGAGAAGTGGGTCACATTTACAAGCTGACTGGCCAGCTCTTCCCTCACTTTAATGTACAACTCAGGCAGCGCTTTCTCTGCAAAATATTTGCGACCCGGCAGATTATATCTTGGGTCAAGCGTGTTGATGAGCTTTCTGAACCCGGGCTTCTCCACCACATTAACCGGGACCATGTCTTTGGCGATGTGGTGGGTTACTGCGCACGTTATCTCCTTCTGTTTTTGACTGTTTTTGTCGTACGGTGTTGACCTGGAAATAGAGGAGGCCAGACTCAGTTGCGTGAGTGCTGGTTGCTTCGGAATTTTCTTTGATATTGCACCGCTCTGAGATGTTGTCGTGCGGAGTTTCAAGCACTCTTCATTCTCTAGCGGGTGGTTTCTTAAATGGTGATATAAATTTGATGTACTGCTACATTTTGAAGAGACGCTTTTGCGACAGATTTTGCATATCACCGTTGTTTGTTCAACATCTTCCTTCTTGAAACCAAACCACCGCCAGACGATGGATCCTGTGCTGTTTTTTTTTTCCATTAATTCGTCCTCCTCCATTGTAACCGTTAGCACCTGCTGCTGCTACCTTTCTGCTGGGCGAAGACGTTATGACGTTGCATGCGCGACAGACTGACGTTTGTGGTAACTAGGTGCGTTTGTTTTGTCTCTCTGTGAGAGAGAAAGGGTGTGAGAAGAGTTATGTCCGCGAGTATGTAAAAGTTAATCTACAAACAAGCATAAAAAATAAAATAAGCTTAACTTCATAACCTAAGTAATCTTCGATGCTGGACAGGACAAGAGAAGAAAAAAAAAAAAAAAAAAAAGAAAAAAAGTCAGCGAGTTTAACGGTATGGTCATTTTCAACACCGCACAGACTACAAGCTGCGATATATCGAGTATATTCGATATATCGCCCAGCCCTACTTGTACTTATACTTGAGTACAATTTCAATCAATTAATAGTACTTAAACTTGAATATGATATATCAGTACTCTTTACATTTTTGTCCAAAGCAACGTACAACACAAGCAATTACTAAAAATTTGATCAAGCAATAAATCAGCTGAATCCAAATCAAAAAAAAATTTCTTTTTTTTTTTTTTTTGCTCGTGTATACACCCAGTCATATGCACACATACTAGGAGTGAACAATATATCGAGATTCAAGCTATATATAGAGATTTGCAGTGACGTGCCATCAGGATAGGAAAGGTAGGCAGTGCCTACCCAAGGGTGAATTGATATTTTGATTATTTAATTATATATATATATATTTTTTTAATTATAAATTATTTATTTTTCCATTTCCAATAGCCTACAGTACCTATAAGTTTGAAAGTGTCTGCATTTTGTGCGTTTCATAGCCCAAATTACTAAACAGCGCTGTTTCCTGGAACAGCTGCACAGTCTTTTTTTTTTTTTCGCTTCGCTGTAAGGCAGAGGGATAGATGATAGAGAAACTTTGTTTTGAGGAAAAACAACAGCTTATAAAAGATGGAGACCAACACCTGAGTTACCAGACCTTCAGCTAAGGTAAGGTCAGAGCATGTTTAATACTTTTCACAGTGAATGGAACAAAAGGAAGGATTGACTTTGTGGATGCTCCTCACTAAGTTGTCATTTTCTCTGTGTTTCCAACACAAACAACAGACGTGCTGTCATTTATTTTTGCTGGGGGCTCTCTTTGCAGGGTCTCTCCGGGCGGTGCCGGCCTGGTGGGGCGTGGGGGGGCCCCTTCCCTACGGGTGGGGCTTGGTGCTTGTCTCGTCTCCTAGTTGCCTTGGGGGCGCGCCTCACGGCATGTGGGTCTGGGATGGCCTGCCGCGCCGAGGTGGGGGGTGGGCGCGCTGGGGGGTGCTGGCCTCTGCGCCGGGGTTGGGGCGGGGTTGCTTGGCACTCCGGGATGGTGCTCTTTGCTGGGGGGCGGCTCTAGCTGTTCTGGTGGTTGAGGTCGGTATCGGCCGCTTGGTAGGTCTGTCCTGCTATCTGCGGGCTGGCAGGTGGGTGGGGCTGCTGTTTTTCATCTTCTTGAATTTTGACGTCTTGTGATTCTCTTGTTTTGAACTTTTGGAATCAGAATCTTCAGAGGATGCTATGGGCGTGGATTCACTACATGCGCTTCTGTTAACGAAGTGGTGACAGACACCGGTTTTTCGCTGCATTTTACAACATTTTTCTTCAACTTGTCATTCTCGTGTTTCATTTTGGTTATTGTGTTTTTTAAGATCAAATTTATATGTATAGCTTCAGTGAGTTTTCTTTTCAGGTCGTTGTTTTTTTGTTCAGTCATATCAAGATTGACACATAAATATTTCACCTTAATACTAACCTTATCATTTTCCAATTTTAATATTGCTTTTTCCGTTTGTGTATTCTGGAACATTTCTTCAATCTCACAGAGTCTTTTTATGTGTTTCTGTAAACTGTTGTTTTGCTTTCTCAGGTTGTGATTCTGCTCCTTGTAATCCGTAATTTGGTCATTTTGATTCACCACCTGCCTTTGAACATCATCAATTTCCAATTTTAATATTGCTTTTTCCGTTTGTGTATTCTGGAACATTTCTTCAATCTCACAGAGTCTTTTTAAGTTTTCCTGTAAACTGTTGTTTTGCTTTCTCAGGTTGTGATTCTGCTCCTTGTAATCCGTAATTTGGTCATTTTGACTTTGACAGTGTTTCTGCAAAGTTTTTTGTTCTAATTCCATTTTCTCCAGCTCTGTTTTTGTGGAGAATAACTGGTCTTTCTCCCATTCCATTTTTCTCTGATGAACTTGGTTTAACTTCATAAATTTGTGCTTTTCCTCTGTGAGCGTTTGAATTTTCATGTTGGCTTCGTCGCAGTGATTCCGATTCATCTTGGAAAAGTTCAGCAAATCATCCACAAATACTTGGACTTTCTTTTTATAGAACGCCAGTTGAGCTTTCATTTTTTCAATTTCAGCATCCTTTTCTTTGTGTCTTGCTTCGCTGCTTTGGAGCAAATCACGAAGCTTTTCATTCACAAAATGCTCGATGTCAGTCCCCGTAATGACAGACTGATTAACAGCATTGTTTTCATTCTCCATGTCAGACATCTTAGACTTTATGTTCCTCAGTTAGTGACCAGACGAATCTATGCTTGTCTCTGGGCACAGACCAAAGTCACTTTTGCTGCTGATGTCATCGCTGTTCGACTGATGTTCTTCAAAAAACAATGACATCACGTTCTACACATACCATTACAGATTCCAAGACGGAGATTCTTAAACCTATTCATAAATGTCCTTTAAATATGTTTCAGCCTCTGAAAAAGATGAATTCAATTAAATAATTTCATGAAAAATAATTACAGCCTTTTTACAAAAAAAAATAAAAATCGGCCACTACAAGATTAAAGTCGTATTATTTTGTGCATGGCGGGGCAGTGGGCCTTTGGGGGACGTTGGTTGAGAGGGGGGGGGGTGCTGGGTGCTTGCTTCGCGGGGTCTCTGCGGGCCGTGTCTCTCCTTTCTCCGCTATGTGTGGGCGCGATGGGGAGATGCTGGCGTCTGTGCCGGGGCTGGTGTGTGCCATCAATGTGTCTCCCTCTAGTGGTGGCGCCGGGCAGAGAGGGTGGCCTGGGGCTCCTTGACTCCCGTTGTTGCTGCTGGCCTGGCTGCACCTTTGAGTCCAGGGCAGAGCCTGGGTTCGTAGAAGTGGTTCTGACATTCACATTGATCATGGATGCACTAGCATGCCTTGGGCTGTGGGATAAGCTCATACTGAGAATTAGAGAATTGGAACGCTCCTTATCACGGTCGCCACTTCAACACTTCCGGGGGTTAAGGAAAAGTGGATAGGAAAGGAGATAGGAGGGAATATTCAGATCTCTTTAGCAGCTGGAATCCTGGCAAAACTCTGACCAATCCCTGTCATTCGGTCCAAAACAGAAAGAACCAATCAGACGGCACCTTTAAGTCGACAGCATTCTTGTCGACTTCCAAAAAACAAGTTATTTTGTTTATTTTTTAGTGAATGAAAACTAACAGTCCCATGCATTTTAAATGAATATAAATGCAATATATGGGCAACATTTTCATTTGGGATGTTGAGAATCATAGAATTTAAAGGTTGCAGTAGCTCCTTTAATGTTCCATGTTAGCTGTGCTGTATGAGCAGCGTAGCAGCAGGGCTGGATTCTTCCTCATTTTTGTTTAACATGGGGTTAAATGATGAAAGTTTTTCCACTTTCTTGGACAACATGAAAGTTGGTCACACTGAGGTACAACTCAATGGTTCCTGTTGTAATACCTAATGTCCGTCATTGCCTTTTTAAAAATTGACATCAAAATGTTGTCTTTTATTTTATTTATTTATAATTATTTAGTTTTTTCATTATATAATTTTAACGTTTTTTTTTTTTTTAAATATCAGTATGCTGTGTGCTTACATTTATTTTGTGTATTTTATTTATATTGTATATGTATATTTATGTGTATGTGTGTGTCTATATATATAAAAAATATGTGCGTACATTCTAATTTTTTCTTTTGTATTGGTTCTGATCATGTTGTTTTTTTATGCACATAATTACTATACCAAATGTGGGAAAACTGTTAATTGAGTGTCAAAAATGTGTTTTAAAAAGAGATTCGAAAAAAAAAAAAAAAATTGAATAAAAATAGCGAAACTAGAAAGCTTGGATTTTTCTGCTTTGTTAAGCAATACACACTTGATATTTCCGTGGGTAATTTTTTTTTTTTTCCAAAAAATAATATTTTAAAAAAGTATCGAGCCCAGATGTATTTTTTCCCCAAATGTGTCCCTAATAAATATTTTGCTCATAAAATCTGTATGCGATATATGTAAAGCAACACACCCACAACAGGAACAGAAGCAAACCAGGATGTTTCTTTTTATTAGGGTTATTTTATTTTGTATTCACACTTACTAAAATATGTTAATCTCAACAATTCTTTTTACTTCATAAAGTTAAACAAACTATATCATCAATAAATTAAAATAGCTGTTTATTTAGAATGAGACATTGCAATTTATATATGCATTTAAAGCTTTGATGCATTTGTAATGGCAGGATTTCTCTGTTTTTAATTGTAAAGAACACATTTTGCCTCATGACAGGTTAGCCCCCAAATATGTAAGGTTTTCAACAATTTAATGAATAAATATAGATATATGAAGTGATGGAGTACTTTTATGTTCCAGGTAGGTACTCAGTGGGATTTAAACCAGGGTTGGGGTCAATTACATTTTTCTGTTACAATTACTCATGTTCAATTACGACTACAGTGACCAGCAGTTTTTTCCCCGATAATTATTAAATTACTATTATTTTTTTTTTTTATCCTCATAAAGTCAATTTCAGTTATGTTCTCACTTACTAAAGTTCAATGACAATTAATCACAATTTCTGAGCCTGAAATAAATGATACATTTTAACATTCAGTTAGCTTTCTGTTAGCATCTCTTATGCTAACGAGTCCTAAATCAGCTGTGAAATACACTAAAAACAAATATCTATCATCTAATTTATTTCCTATCTATTGGTTACTTTGTTAGGCTTCTTAATCAATGAAAATACAGGTATCAATATTTTTGGTTTGGACATCTGAGCCTTTTTTGTGTCAGTTTACCCCTTGAAGTTTTTTTAAATAGAAAAATGTTGGAAAGCTGGATCTGAAACATATTTTTAATAATTGTTGATTACATATGTGGAGAACTGGCCAGGTTTCTCCTCCTCTTCCAACTGAAAGAGAAGCTGCTCACTACCTTCTTGCACACAGCAACAGCACGGTCAATACGGGGGTCCTTCATGCTTCTCTCTGAGAATTAAAACAAACATTTAAAATGTTATAATAATTTAAAAGGGTATAGTAATTGTGAAGAAATCCACTCAGCCTAACACCAAACTAATTCTTGGTAATTATTTATTCATATAGTACTGTGTAAAAGTGAAGATGCTATCAAAAAATAAGTTTCAAAATATTTAAAAATGCACAATAAAGAGCAGTCTACTGACACACTAATGCAGAAAAAGAAAGAACATGTAAGACTATAAAAACTCTAAGGTGCCTAAGCTAGTATAGTATGCACTTTTTAAAAAAAATATTTCTCTCTCTCTCTCTCTCTCTCTCTCTCTCTCTCTCTCTCTAATTCAATACAGCTTTATTGGCATGGGAAACATATGTTAACATTGCCAAAGCGTGACATCAACAAGAAGCACAGATAAATGTCTTAACATAAAATACAGGAATATGAAATAATAATATTAAATTGTTCAATATGTACAAAGTAAATTATATCCATCAGGAGGGGATGGTTTATGTCTGTCCAAATGTGGTCGCAGCAGTTCACGAATCTTGCGTCTTTTTTTGCATATTGCTGTACGTACTCTTCAATTTCATTCAGTTGGTGCTGCGCATGCTCTCTCGCACATTAATTGCATAGATATAAGATTATTAAGTTCTGTGTTGTGATCATGCAGTAGGCTATTATAACATTGCTCATATATTAATAAAGATAATTCATATTTTATCACAGTGGTAAACACTCACCAATTGCAAGATGCAGGCGATGGCCAAAACACTGTAGACGTGTCCAGTGGTTCAGGCTCACAGCTTTGACGATGTTAGCGCCGTTATCAGTGGTGATGCACACCTGACGAGCTTCATTTAAGTTCCATGACATGAGAGCATCTTGCAGGCCTTGTGCGATGATCCCGCCAGTGTGATCCTCAGGAAGAAAACTCGTCTGAAGGCACTTGCTTTTCAACTCCCAATTGTCTATATAGTGGACCGTCAAACTGAGGTATGGCTCACATGTTCGGCTGCTCCATATGTCGGCAGTTGTTGAAAAGTGGGTCACATTTACAAGCTGACTGGCCAGCTCTTCCCTCACTTTAATGTACAACTCAGGCAGCGCTTTCTCTGCAAAATATTTGCGACCCGGCAGATTATATCTTGGGTCAAGCGTGTTGATGAGCTTTCTGAACCCGGGCTTCTCCACCACATTAACCGGGACCATGTCTTTGGCGATGTGGTGGGTTACTGCGCACGTTATCTCCTTCTGTTTTTGACTGTTTTTGTCGTACGGTGTTGACCTGGAAATAGAGGAGGCCAGACTCAGTTGCGTGAGTGCTGGTTGCTTCGGAATTTTCTTTGATATTGCACCGCTCTGAGATGTTGTCGTGCGGAGTTTCAAGCACTCTTCATTCTCTAGCGGGTGGTTTCTTAAATGGTGATATAAATTTGATGTACTGCTACATTTTGAAGAGACGCTTTTGCGACAGATTTTGCATATCACCGTTGTTTGTTCAACATCTTCCTTCTTGAAACCAAACCACCGCCAGACGATGGATCCTGTGCTGTTTTTTTTTTTCATTAATTCGTCCTCCTCCATTGTAACCGTTAGCACCTGCTGCTGCTACCTTTCTGCTGGGCGAAGACGTTATGACGTTGCATGCGCGACAGACTGACGTTTGTGGTAACTAGGTGCGTTTGTTTTGTCTCTCTGTGAGAGAGAAAGGGTGTGAGAAGAGTTATGTCCGCGAGTATGTAAAAGTTAATCTACAAACAAGCATAAAAAATAAAATAAGCTTAACTTAATAACCTAAGTAATCTTTGATGCTGGACAGGACAAGAGAAGAAAAAAAAAAAATTAAAAAAAAAGTCCGCGAGTTTAACGGTATGGTCATTTTCAACACCGCACAGACTACAAGCTGCGATATATCGAGTATATTCGATATATCGCCCAGCCCTACTTGTACTTATACTTGAGTACAATTTCAATCAATTAATAGTACTTAAACTTGAATATGATATATCAGTACTCTTTACATTTTTGTCCAAAGCAACGTACAACACAAGCAATTACTAAAAATTTGATCAAGCAATAAATCAGCTGAATCCAAATCAAAAAAAAATTTCTTTTTTTTTTTTTTTTGCTCGTGTATACACCCAGTCATATGCACACATACTAGGAGTGAACAATATATCGAGATTCAAGCTATATATAGAGATTTGCAGTGACGTGCCATCAGGGTAGGCAAGGTAGGCAGTGCCTACCCAAGGGTGAATTGATATTTTGATTATTTAATTATATATATATATATTTTTTTAATTATAAATTATTTATTTTTCCATTTCCAATAGCCTACAGTACCTATAAGTTTGAAAGTGTCTGCATTTTGTGCGTTTCATAGCCCAAATTACTAAACAGCGCTGTTTCCTGGAACAGCTGCACAGTCTTTTTTTTTTTTTCGTTTCGCTGTAAGGCAGAGGGATAGATGATAGAGAAACTTTGTTTTGAGGAAAAACAACAGCTTATAAAAGATGGAGACCAACACCTGAGTTACCAGACCTTCAGCTAAGGTAAGGTCAGAGCATGTTTAATACTTTTCACAGTGAATGGAACAAAAGGAAGGATTGACTTTGTGGATGCTCCTCACTAAGTTGTCATTTTCTCTGTGTTTCCAACACAAACAACAGACGTGCTGTCATTTATTTTTGCTGGGGGCTCTCTTTGCAGGGTCTCTCCGGGCGGTGCCGGCCTGGTGGGGCGTGGGGGGGCCCCTTCCCTACGGGTGGGGCTTGGTGCTTGTCTCGTCTCCTAGTTGCCTTGGGGGCGCGCCTCACGGCGTGTGGGTCTGGGATGGCCTGCCGCGCCGAGGTGGGGGGTGGGCGCGCTGGGGGGTGCTGGCCTCTGCGCCGGGGTTGGGGCGGGGTTGCTTGGCACTCCGGGATGGTGCTCTTTGCTGGGGGGCGGCTCTAGCTGTTCTGGTGGTTGAGGTCGGTATCGGCCGCTTGGTAGGTCTGTCCTGCTATCTGCGGGCTGGCAGGTGGGTGGGGCTGCTGTTTTTCATCTTCTTGAATTTTGACGTCTTGTGATTCTCTTGTTTTGAACTTTTGGAATCAGAATCTTCAGAGGATGCTATGGGCGTGGATTCACTACATGCGCTTCTGTTAACGAAGTGGTGACAGACACCGGTTTTTCGCTGCATTTTACAACATTTTTCTTCAACTTGTCATTCTCGTGTTTCATTTTGGTAATTGTGTTTTTTAAGATCAAATTTATATGTATAGCTTCAGTGAGTTTTCTTTTCAGGTCGTTGTTTTCTTGTTCAGTCATATCAAGATTGACACATAAATATTTCACCTTAATACTAACCTTATCATTTTCCAATTTTAATATTGCTTTTTCCGTTTGTGTATTCTGGAACATTTCTTCAATCTCACAGAGTCTTTTTATGTCTTTCTGTAAACTGTTGTTTTGCTTTCTCAGGTTGTGATTCTGCTCCTTGTAATCCGTAATTTTGTCATTTTGATTCACCACCTGCCTTTGAACATCATCAATTTTCAATTTTAATATTGCTTTTTCCGTTTGTGTATTCTGGAACATTTCTTCAATCTCACAGAGTCTTTTTATGTCTTTCTGTAAACTGTTGTTTTGCTTTCTCAGGTTGTGATTCTGCTCCTTGTAATCCGTAATTTTGTCATTTTGATTCACCACCTGCCTTTGAACATCATCAATTTTCAATTTTAATATTGCTTTTTCCGTTTGTGTATTCTGGAACATTTCTTCAATCTCACAGAGTCTTTTTATGTCTTTCTGTAAACTGTTGTTTTGCTTTCTCAGGTTGTGATTCTGCTCCTTGTAATCCGTAATTTGGTCATTTTGACTTTGACAGTGTTTCTGCAAAGTTTTTTGTTCTAATTCCATTTTCTCCAGCTCTGTTTTTGTGGAGAATAACTGGTCTTTCTCCCATTCCATTTCTCTCTGATGAACTTGGTTTAACTTCATAAATTTGTGCTTTTCCTCTGTGAGCGTTTGAATTTTCATGTTGGCTTCGTCGCAGTGATTCCGATTCATCTTGGACAAGGTCAGCAAATCATCCACAAATACTTGGACTTTCTCTTTATAGAACGCCAGTTGAGCTTTCATTTTTTCAATTTCAGCATCCTTTTCTTTGTGTCTTGCTTCGCTGCTTTGGAGCAAATCACGAAGCTTTTCATTCCCAAAATGCTCGATGTCAGTCCCCGTAATGACAGACTGATTAACAGCATTGTTTTCATTCTCCATGTCAGACATCTTAGACTTTATGTTCCTCAGTTAGTGACCAGACGAATCTATGCTTGTCTCTGGGCACAGACCAAAGTCACTTTTGCTGCTGATGTCATCGCTGTTCGACTGATGTTCTTCAAAAAACAATGACATCACGTTCTACACATACCATTACAGATTCCAAGACGGAGATTCTTAAACCTATTCATAAATGTCCTTTAAATACGTTTCAGCCTCTGAAAAAGATGAATTCAATTAAATAATTTCATGAAAAATAATTACAGCCTTTTTACAAAAAAAAATAAAAATCGGCCACTACAAGATTAAAGTCGTATTATTTTGTGCATGGCGGGGCAGTGGGCCTTTGGGGGACGTTGGTTGGGGGGGGGGGTGCTGGGTGCTTGCTTCGCGGGGTCTCTGCGGGCCGTGTCTCTCCTTTCTCCGCTATGTGTGGGCGCGATGGGGAGATGCTGGCGTCTGTGCCGGGGCTGGTGTGTGCCATCAATGTGTCTCCCTCTAGTGGTGGCGCCGGGCAGAGAGGGTGGCCTGGGGCTCCTTGACTCCCGTTGTTGCTGCTGGCCTGGCTGCACCTTTGAGTCCAGGGCAGAGCCTGGGTTCGTAGAAGTGGTTCTGACATTCACATTGATCATGGATGCACTAGCATGCCTTGGGCTGTGGGATAAGCTCATACTGAGAATTAGAGAATTGGAACACTCCTTATCACGGTCGCCACTTCAACACTTCCGGGGGTTAAGGAAAAGTGGATAGGAAAGGAGATAGGAGGGAATATTCAGATCTCTTTAGCAGCTGGAATCCTGGCAAAACTCTGACCAATCCCTGTCATTCGGTCCAAAACAGAAAGAACCAATCAGACGGCACCTTTAAGTCGACAGCATTCTTGTCGACTTCCAAAAAACAAGTCATTTTGTTTGTTTTTTAGTAAATGAAAACTAATAGTCCCATGCATTTTAAATGAATATAAATGCAATATATGGGCAACATTTTCATTTGGGATGTTGAGAATCATAGAATTTAAAGGTTGCAGTAGCTCCTTTAATGTTCCATGTTAGCTGTGCTGTATGAGCAGCGTAGCAGCAGGGCTGGATTCTTCCTCATTTTTGTTTAACATGGGGTTAAATGATGAAAGTTTTTCCACTTTCTTGGACAACATGAAAGTTGGTCACACTGAGGTACAACTCAATGGTTCCTGTTGTAATACCTAATGTCCGTCATTGCCTTTTTAAAAATTGACATCAAAATGTTGTCTTTTATTTTATTTATTTATAATTATTTAGTTTTTTCATTATATAATTTTAACGTTTATTTATTTTTATTTTAAATATCAGTATGCTGTGTGCTTACATTTATTTTGTGTATTTTATTTATATTGTATATGTATATTTATGTGTATGTGTGTGTCTATATCTATAAAATATATGTGCGTACATTCTAATTTATTTTATTTGTATTGGTTCTGATCATGTTTTTTTTTTTATGCACATAATTACTATACCAAATGTGGGAAAACTGTTAATTGAGTGTCAAAAATGTGTTTTAAAAAGAGATTCGAAAAAAAAAAAAAAAATTGAATAAAAATAGTGAAACTAGAAAGCTTGGATTTTTCTGCTTTATTAAGCAATACACACTTGATATTTCCGTGGGTAATTTTTTTTTTTTCCAAAAAATAATATTTTAAAAAAGTATCGAGCCCAGATGTATTTTTTCCCCAAATGTGTCCCTAATAAATATTTTGCTCATATAATCTGTATGCGATATATGTAAAGCAACACACCCACAACAGGAACAGAAGCAAACCAGGATGTTTCTTTTTATTAGGGTTATTTTACTTTGTATTCACACTTACTAAAATATGTTAATCTCAACAATTCTTTTTACTTCATAAAGTTAAACAAACTATATCATCAATAAATTAAAATAGCTGTTTATTTAGAATGAGACATTGCAATTTATATATGCATTTAAAGCTTTGATGCATTTGTAATGGCAGGATTTCTCTGTTTTTAATTGTAAAGAACACATTTTGCCTCATGACAGGTTAGCCCCCAAATATGTAAGGTTTTCAACAATTTAATGAATAAATATAGATATATGAAGTGATGGAGTACTTTTATGTTCCAGGTAGGTACTCAGTGGGATTTAAACCAGGGTTGGGGTCAATTACATTTTTCTGTTACAATTACTCATGTTCAATTACGACTACAGTGACCAGCAGTTTTTTTCCCGATAATTATTAAATTACTATTATTTATTTTTTTTATCCTCATAAAGTCAATTTCAGTTATGTTCTCACTTACTAAAGTTCAATGACAATTAATCACAATTTCTGAGCCTGAAATAAATGATACATTTTAACATTCAGTTAGCTTTCTGTTAGCATCTCTTATGCTAACGAGTCCTAAATCAGCTGTGAAATACACTAAAAAAATAAATAAATAAATAAAAAAACTAAAGCCCGTGGCGCGGGCGACATCAACAATAGGTGATTTGGGGCGCCATGGGGGGCTAGGTTGGGGTGCCTGGGGGCCGACGGGGAGACTCCCGGCGGCCCCCTGGTGCCTTATGCGGCTTGGGGTGTGGTCGTCCTCCCTGGGCGGGCTGCTCCTGGTGCTGCGTTCATTCCGGGTCCCTCTGGCCTGGGGTCGGGTCCCTGCTGGCTCTGGGCCCGGCGGCGGGTGCCCGCCGGCTGCCCGTTCGGCGTGGCTCTGGTCGTCTGCTGGGCGTGGGCTTTGGCTCCTCCGCTGGGGTCTCGGGCGGGGAGCTCTCTGGGCCCTCCCCTCGGGGGGTTGGGCGCGGGGGTGTGGGGGGGGTGGGGGGGGATGGGGTGGGGGGTCTGGGGGTTGGGGGTTGGATTGGTGGCGTGGTGCGCTGGGTCCTTGGCTCCTTGGGGCTTTCTCGGTTGTGTATGGGGGGGGCGATGGTTGCCTCTCGGTTTGGGATCTTGGGGGCGTTCGGGGGGCTGCTTGGCCGTGTGGTGGTCGCCGGGGGCCCCCGGGTCTCCCGCTCTTGCTGCTGGCCTGGCTGCTTCCGGGGCCCGGGGGCGGCTCGTGGGTTTTGCAGTGGCGGTTCTTGGAAATACATTTGTCATGGATGCACTGGCCTTGGGCTGTGGGATAACACTCATACTGGGCTCAACCACAGACACGTTGTTCCCAAATACCTGTTCTATGGAATTTCCACTCACTTCTTCCTCTGCTCACAGCCACCACCATTATTCCTAAGCCGCACACTGGTCACCAAACTGGCTTGATAACTCAACAATAAGCACAATATACACAACCACAATTTCACATCGCATCACTTGAAATCTATCGACTACTCCCCACCCATTCCATTTCCTATCTTGTATTCCTCTTCCCTGTTAACTTCCCCACCCCTCTCCAACCCCTCACCTTGGTGTAACACTGCCCTCTCTTTTTTTACATCCTCCCTTTAATAAAGTATTTCTTACCCTTCCCTAGGGAGGGCTGGTGATGGTCACAATTATGCAATGAAATAAATAAATTTATTTAATTGCAATAACAAAATATGCATTGCTGTTAAAAGATTGCACTTCTTGTAGTGTTAACCTTCGACAGAATGTGCAGACAAGAGAAAAAAAAAAAAAAAAAAAAAAAAAAAAAAAGGAAAGCTGGATCTGAAACATATTTTTAATAATTGTTGATTACATATGTGGAGAACTGGCCAGGTCTCTCCTCCTCTTCCAACTGAAAGAGAAGCTGCTCACTACCTTCTTGCACACAGCAACAGCACGGTCAATACGGGGGTCCTTCATGCTTCTCTCTGAGAATTAAAACAAACATTTAAAATGTTATAATAATTTAAAAGGGTATAGTAATTGTGAAGAAATCCACTCAGCCTAACACCAAACTAATTCTTGGTAATTATTTATTCATATAGTACTGTGTAAAAGTGAAGATGCTATCAAAAAATAAGTTTCAAAATATTTAAAAATGCACAATAAAGAGCAGTCTACTGACACACTAATGCAGAAAAAGAAAGAACATGTAAGACTATAAAAACTCTAAGGTGCCTAAGCTAGTATAGTATGCACTTTTTAAAAAAAATATTTCTCTCTCTCTCTCTCTCTCTCTCTCTCTCTCTCTCTCTCTCTCTCTCTCTCTCTCTCTCTCTCTCTCTCTCTAATTCAATACAGCTTTATTGGCATGGGAAACATATGTTAACATTGCCAAAGCGTGACATCAACAAGAAGCACAGATAAATGTCTTAACATAAAATACAGGAATATGAAATAATAATATTAAATTGTTCAATATGTACAAAGTAAATTATATCCATCAGGAGGGGATGGTTTATGTCTGTCCAAATGTGGTCGCAGCAGTTCACGAATCTTGCGTCTTTTTTTGCATATTGCTGTACGTACTCTTCAATTTCATTCAGTTGGTGCTGCGCATGCTCTCTCGCACATTAATTGCATAGATATAAGATTATTAAGTTCTGTGTTGTGATCATGCAGTAGGCTATTATAACATTGCTCATATATTAATAAAGATAATTCATATTTTATCACAGTGGTAAACACTCACCAATTGCAAGATGCAGGCGATGGCCAAAACACTGTAGACGTGTCCAGTGGTTCAGGCTCACAGCTTTGACGATGTTAGCGCCGTTATCAGTGGTGATGCACACCTGACGAACTTCATTTAAGTTCCATGACATGAGAGGATCTTGCAGGCCTTGTGCGATGATCCCGCCAGTGTGATCCTCAGGAAGAAAACTCGTCTGAAGGCACTTGCTTTTCAACTCCCAATTGTCTATATAGTGGACCGTCAAACTGAGGTATGGCTCACATGTTCGGCTGCTCCATATGTCGGCAGTTGTTGAGAAGTGGGTCACATTTACAAGCTGACTGGCCAGCTCTTCCCTCACTTTAATGTACAACTCAGGCAGCGCTTTCTCTGCAAAATATTTGCGACCCGGCAGATTATATCTTGGGTCAAGCGTGTTGATGAGCTTTCTGAACCCGGGCTTCTCCACCACATTAACCGGGACCATGTCTTTGGCGATGTGGTGGGTTACTGCGCACGTTATCTCCTTCTGTTTTTGACTGTTTTTGTCGTACGGTGTTGACCTGGAAATAGAGGAGGCCAGACTCAGTTGCGTGAGTGCTGGTTGCTTCGGAATTTTCTTTGATATTGCACCGCTCTGAGATGTTGTCGTGCGGAGTTTCAAGCACTCTTCATTCTCTAGCGGGTGGTTTCTTAAATGGTGATATAAATTTGATGTACTGCTACATTTTGAAGAGACGCTTTTGCGACAGATTTTGCATATCACCGTTGTTTGTTCAACATCTTCCTTCTTGAAACCAAACCACCGCCAGACGATGGATCCTGTGCTGTTTTTTTTTTCCATTAATTCGTCCTCCTCCATTGTAACCGTTAGCACCTGCTGCTGCTACCTTTCTGCTGGGCGAAGACGTTATGACGTTGCATGCGCGACAGACTGACGTTTGTGGTAACTAGGTGCGTTTGTTTTGTCTCTCTGTGAGAGAGAAAGGGTGTGAGAAGAGTTATGTCCGCGAGTATGTAAAAGTTAATCTACAAACAAGCATAAAAAAATAAAATAAGCTTAACTTCATAACCTAAGTAATCTTCGATGCTGGACAGGACAAGAGAAGAAAAAAAAATAATTAAAAAAAAAAAAAAAAAAAAAGTCCGCGAGTTTAACGGTATGGTCATTTTCAACACCGCACAGACTACAAGCTGCGATATATCGAGTATATTCGATATATCGCCCAGCCCTACTTGTACTTATACTTGAGTACAATTTCAATCAATTAATAGTACTTAAACTTGAATATGATATATCAGTACTCTTTACATTTTTGTCCAAAGCAACGTACAACACAAGCAATTACTAAAAATTTGATCAAGCAATAAATCAGCTGAATCCAAATCAAAAAAAAATTTCTTTTTTTTTTTTTTTTTGCTCGTGTATACACCCAGTCATATGCACACATACTAGGAGTGAACAATATATCGAGATTCAAGCTATATATAGAGATTTGCAGTGACGTGCCATCAGGGTAGGCAAGGTAGGCAGTGCCTACCCAAGGGTGAATTGATATTTTGATTATTTAATTATATATATATATATTTTTTTAATTATAAATTATTTATTTTTCCATTTCCAATAGCCTACAGTACCTATAAGTTTGAAAGTGTCTGCATTTTGTGCGTTTCATAGCCCAAATTACTAAACAGCGCTGTTTCCTGGAACAGCTGCACAGTCTTTTTTTTTTTTTCGCTTCGCTGTAAGGCAGAGGGATAGATGATAGAGAAACTTTGTTTTGAGGAAAAACAACAGCTTATAAAAGATGGAGACCAACACCTGAGTTACCAGACCTTCAGCTAAGGTAAGGTCAGAACATGTTTAATACTTTTCACAGTGAATGGAACAAAAGGAAGGATTGACTTTGTGGATGCTCCTCACTAAGTTGTCATTTTCTCTGTGTTTCCAACACAAACAACAGACGTGCTGTCATTTATTTTTGCTGGGGGCTCTCTTTGCAGGGTCTCTCCGGGCGGTGCCGGCCTGGTGGGGCGTGGGGGGGCCCCTTCCCAACGGGTGGGGCTTGGTGCTTGTCTCGTCTCCTGGTTGCCTTGGGGGCGCGCCTCGCGCCGTGTGGGTCTGGGGTGGCCTGCCGCGCCGAGGTGGGGGGTGGGCACGCTGGGGGGTGCTGGGGGGTGCTGGCCAGGGGAGAGAGGGATCTGAGAGTTGCGGACTGCACCTTTAAATGAATAAAACTTGCAAACACACCATCCATGTACAGGTCTCCAAAACTACATTGAGCCTTTTTTTCTAAGGTAGTAAATAGTGGGATGATCTTTGCTGGAATAAAGATGATTATTGCAAATAGGAGATGCTAGAGGGAGCCAAAGCCAGCAGTGATGAGGAGCATGAGACTGACTCATATCAGCACAGATATATCTATATATGTCATGTAAATGTAGATGTTACTTCATTCTTACTTAAGTAAAAACACTTCTAAGCATCCATCTCTGCAGGGACTCCACATCCCACAATGCAATGCGCGAAATATTCCAATGACAGTGTGTAAAATCAAAACAAACTTCGAGTGGCAATTTAAACCCTTTACATGTTTTTTTTCCAAGCGAATTATCTTAGATTTATTGATGAATGAGGCCTAAACCCTCTCACTAGTGTCCCTCTTTTTATTTTCATATCTGTTTGTTTTTGCTTCCTTTTCTCAGTTTGTTATATTCAAAACATTTTACAATATCATCTCGTAACAATGTGATACTAATTCATAATTATGAAATAGTAAGTTATAATTATGAGATACTATCTGTATCTGAAGATAGTAAGTAATAATTACGAGATAGAATCTCATAACTATTACTTAATATTATGAGATAGTATCTCCAGCAAGTCATAATTATGACTTATAATCTTCAGATACAGATAGTAAGTGATAATTATGAGATACTACATCATAATAACTAGATACTAATTCATAATTATGAGATACTATCTGAAGTGAATGAGCTACAGAAGCCCATTTCCGCCAGTAACAAATGAACAAGGAAAAGTAAAATAGTAATAATAATAATCATACATTCTTAAGTCATAATTATGAGACACTGTCTGTGTCCACTCTGAAGATAGTATGTCATAATTATGACTTACTGTAGATACTTGTAAGATAGTAAGGGATAGTAAGTCATATTTATCAGACACTATCTCACAATTATTAGATACTATCTCATAATTCTGACTTCAGAATGTAATATTTGTATTATTACTATATTACTTTTCCAATTTTACTTTTGAGATAGTAAGTCATAATTATCAAATATTAAATATTATGAGACAGTAAGTCATAATTATCAGACATCATCTCACAACCATGAGACAGTATATCATAATTATGACATTATGACTTAAGAATATAGTATTATTAGTAGTTTTAATTTTCCTATTTCACTTTTGAGATAGCAAGTCAATTATCAGATACTGTCTCATAATTATAACTTAATAATTTATTATTATTATTACTATTTTACTTTTCCGAGTTAGTTTTTTTACTGGTGGAAATGGGCTTCTGTAGCTCATGCACTTCAACAGGCACTGGCCGTTGTTTAAGGATTCCCTTCAAAATAAAAGAACATCTATTTATTTAATTTTGCGTGTCTGAGCCCCCATGGTGACGGGACAGTAAAAACCGGAACTCCCAAAAATAACCTCACATACATATATATATATATATATATATATATATATATATATAAAGCACCGCCTGTGATTTATTAGCCTTCTCTCCTCCAGCAGACGGAGATTAAAACCTTTCGTCTGATTTTCATAACGCACACGTCAGCACACGCACCGGGACCCCGTCACACGCACGCGCACAACCAGCGTCCTGTGGCATTCAGCTCAAGATGGCGGTGCAGACAGTGGAGAACGACGGGACGGTGAGCGCGCGAGCACACACACCGGTCCGGTCCGTGAGGGGGGGATTATTTCTTGTGAATGTGGTCGACGTGTTTCCGTGCGTGATGTCCGCGCGTTAATGTGATGCCCGTGGGTGTCTCCGGCAGCTCTGCGATCACAGGGCATTGTTAGAGGCGTGTGCGCGTGGCTAACTCACGTTGAGGGTTCCCGTGCACAGTGACGGGTGTGCGCGTGGGTGTGTTTCTTCCCACCACACCACCACCTCTCGTGGTTTTCTCCCTGCGTGCGCATTTACGCATACTTTGGATACATTTCTGCGCCTAATTTCACGTTTCTGACGCTAAAAGGCGTGTGTGCGCGTGTACAACTCGTGGTAGTGGCGTGGGACAATATGACACGCACGAATGCGCTGCGTGCGTGGTTTTTTCCCCGCGTGCGCATTTACGCATATTCTGTATAATTTCTGCGCTCATTTTCGCGTTAACGACGTTATTAAAAAGGCTTATGTGCGCCTGCACAACTCGTGGGTGGTGGCGTGGGACATAAATCACACACGCACACATGAGTGCCTGCGTGCGTGCGCGTGTGGCTCTCCTGACAGCTCGTGCAGTAGCACCATGTCATCGCCAGAAGCGACACTGTGCGTGTGTGCGGTGGTATGACGTGTGTGTGTGTGTGTGTGTGTGTTGTTGAAGAACATGGAGGAGGATCACCTGAACGGCTCCCTGGGAAACCCTGGTCTCATCTCACCTGATAAAGAGGATCTGTCCCATGTGTTGGTAAGAAGAAGAAACAGTAGATTTGATGTTTTGGCTGCAGACGAGCCTCCACCAACCAATCACCTGCTTTGTGTTGCAGACTGTGCCCTTCAGCGGACGCATCCGGGGTGGCATGCGGCCTGGGAAGAAGATCATAGTGATGGGAATCATTGATCTGGAGCCCGACAGGTGGATTTAAATCTACACACACTCGGGACAGTGGGCGTGTCCATATAGTCCCTCCTATCTCCTTTCCTATCCACTTTTCCCTAACCCACTTCTCTCAGCTGAATAAATATGTATTGGGGTATTAAGTAGTGCTGTTTATTAATCCGAGTCCCACTTTTCACATTTTAATAAAAGTATTTTTAATTTTGTATATTTATTTGTAAAATGTCATATATACTGGCCACTAAGGCTATTACACTTTAATTTTGCTATTGGCTGAGATGGATTCTTTAGGATTCCCCTGCATCATCAACTTTCACTGTTGGCCCCGCCCCTCCTATAAAAGCTGAGAGGGGGGAGGAGGGTTTGATTGACAGCCTCACTAACCAATCACTGCTGTGTGAGTTCCTGATGTTTTTTTACTCTGTGCGTCTATAAAGAGCAGATTATGCATTAATCAGAGCGTTCAACAAATTGTGTGTATTTACAGACACATCTATGCTATGTGTGTATTTACAGACACTGTGTGTGTATTTACAGACACATTTATATTGTGTGTATTTACAGACACATTTATATTGTGTGTATTTACAGACACATTTATATTGTGTGTATTTACAGACACATTTATGCTATGTGTGTATTTACAGACACATCTATGCTATGTGTGTATTTACAGACACATCTATGCTATGTGTGTATTTACAGACACATTTATGCTATGTGTGTATTTACAGACACATTTATGCTATGTGTGTATTTACAGACACATCTATGCTATGTGTGTATTTACAGACAGTGTGTGTGTGAGGTGGTTGGAGAGTAGGGCTGTTTGCCCCTGAGTGGTGTCTGTAAGGCTGTGTGTGAGCTTCACGTCGTGATTGTGTGTGCCTGTGGTTGTAGTGACACATCTCAGCTGTGTGTGTGTGCGTACAGACACATTATTATTGTGTGCATTACCATCTGTCTCTAAGCACAGCGCTATGGGCAGACTGAGTGGGCGTGTCTTACTGCAACTGAAGTAACACCCTTAATCAAGGCATTTTTTAAATTTCCCTCCTAGTGGCTGCTCAGCAGAAAGTAGGGGTTTAGTGTTACTCTTTAAGTGGTGGCCATGATGAGGATCGTTCCAATTCTCTAAAAGCTAAGGAAAGGAGGTTCATTGCTTCCTTTATAACCTCCTTTAGCCTAGGAAACACTGATGCATCCTTTACCAAAGGAGACCACATAATGCTAACCCAAAATTTCTTGCGGAGACCACATTTAAAGGGACGCGCTCATCAGAGCGTTCATGGAAACTCACGAAGACTGAAAAGTGACGCAGATCATGTCATTTACTAATGCATTAATATGTCTTGAACAACTTTAAATAATCTAAAACCCATATATTATGATATGCAGACATATTATCAGATTATAAGTGATCCACACTGGAACAACGCCTCACCGTGAGTGAGATTAGTAAAAAGGCCAGCGCCGGAGGACTTCAGGGGTCGGGAAGGTTCATATGGCCTTTCCCTAACTCCTTTAGGAAGTCCCTGAACACCTTTCCTTAACCCTGTGACATCATCCACAGGGTTAAGGAAAACTGGATAGGAAAGGAGATAGGAGGGACTATTTGGACACAGACAGTGACTTAGCGTGCGTGTTCCTTAGCTATGCATAGACAGGGCGTTTCCTCAGCAGCAGGAGGATCATGAATAATTAAAGAGGCTGTTTGGGTTGTCAGGGCAAAAGTGTTAGTTGGACTCCATCATTCAACCAGAGCAATCAATCATGTCTCCAAATGAGGTCAACCGCAAATTTGCCGTGACAGGGTGTTTTCCACCCACATGGTGTGTGTGCATGCGTGTGTGTGTTGTTTTCATGCCTACGTAGGGTGACCAGATTCTTTTTTAAACTCAAAACAGGGACCGATTTTCCAAAAAGAAACTATTTGCGTATGTTTTAATTCGTAATTAAAACTGATCACATAAATTAGCCTACGTTTCTTTTTTCTTCCTTTTGTATGAAATGTAATATTACAACAGCTGAACCAAATTTAAAGTGACCATCAGTAATAAAAAAAAGGCAACATTTTAAGTTAACATTTTTAAAATAATCTAAATTATTTCATGAAGAAAAAAGTGTAAATCAACCAAATTGCCATAGTGGGCGGAGCTTCAGCACACTCCATAATATTGGGACACCCTACGCCAGCGGTGTCAAACTCATTTTAGTTTAGGGGCCAAATGTGGAGCAGTTTGATCTCAAGTGGGCCACAGATTTTATACTGGAAAACAAGTCATTTCAACATTCAACATTTCAACCCTAGTTTGCATTTCTACGTATACATAAAATACAAAATATGTTAGAAACTGACAATATCTAAGCAATAAGTGACAGATATCAGCCCCAACAGGATCATCACTTCAAATTTCCCAGATTTTATGACCAATTTTTATTTAATAAAGGGAAATGTTATGTAATAAATTGTGGAAAATTGAAGGTTTTGTACGAATTGAGTTTTTTTCAACAGTTTAACATAAAAAATTACTGTAATCATTCGATATAAACACTGGGAAAACTGTGAGTCACTGCAAATAATGTTGAGTTTCATTTACACAATTATTTGTTTTCTCCTTCATTTTTACTTTCTCCTTTTGGGCCGAATTGGATGCTCCAAGGGGCCGGATATGGCCCCTGGGCCATGAGTTTGACACGTGCCGTACGCACTCACACGCAGAGTCAGTAATGCCCCTTCAAAATAAAAGCACATTACTCTATTTTTTTTTTCCTTTTTTTGGTTCCATGACTCACTGAAAGATTGAAGAACAAAAAATGACAGAAAAATACACAAAATGATTCCAAAACACAGAGAGAAACAACACCAACACACAAAATGACACCAAAAACACTCAAAATGACAAAATTACTCCAACAAAATACGACACGTTAACAAAATGACAAAAAAATACACAAAATGAGCACAAAACGATACAAAATGCCAGCAAAAAATACACAGAACGACACCATAAACTATTGAAATGTCAACAAAATGACAGAGAGAAAACAGAAAAAGACAACAAAATACACAAAATGACCCCAAATCATACAAAATGTCAACGGAGTGACAGGAAAGTACGCAAAATTACAAACAACACATAAAACAACAAAAAAAAATGACCCTAAAACATACAAAATGTCAACTAAAATGACAGAAAAATACACTAAATTACATCGGAAACAAAATAAAGGTCAACAAAATGACAAATGACATTAAAATACACAAAATGACTCCAAAACACAGGAAAAACAACACAAACCTCACGTGACCTTCAAAACAAAAGCACAATACACCATTTTTATTTTTGATTACATGACTCACTGAAAACTTTTGACCTAAACTAGGTAAAGTTATCTTCAATATACAGTATCTCCAATATATCAGAAATGATTTATTCTATATATGTCTTTGAGGCTGTAGTTTTTGGATCATTTAAAGATACAGGACAATTTTTGGCCAGTCGTTGGCCTCATCACATGTTGTTTGCTGATTGTTTCAGATTTGACGTTAGCCTGACGTGCGGTCGGGATTCAGAAAAGGAGAAGGAGGCGCAGGTGTCGGACGTGGCGCTAAAGCTCATCGCTCGCTTCAGCGACCGCCAGTTCGTACGCAGCGCTCGAGTCTCTGGGAAATGGACGGAGGAGGAAGCGTCCACCGTCTACTTTCCCTTCATCCCTGATCAGCCTTTCAGGGTAAGACTGAGGTTTTTAGCATCCCTGCTTCTGTTTGTGCTGTCATTGTTGGCGGTCGGCGGATCATTTAACGTTGAGTCAGTAGCGTTAATTTACCGCACGTTTACTCTCTGACCAAGACTCACATATCATTGACATTAGTCACTTTCTTAGCCTCACCTTCAGGGTATTATGGGTTTTTTTAAATTTTATTTTACATTTTGTTCTCAAATTTGAGCCTAAATCAGAGATTTTCAACATGTGGGTCAGTACCCAAAAGTGGGCCTTGGCCTACTTTCCAGTGAGTCACAAACCTACTTTTGGTCTTAAAGAAACTTTTTTGAAAAATGTTTTGGTCAATATTTTTGCAGTTTTGTGTATTTTTTGTAGATGTTTATTTTATTTTTAATTTTTTGTGTATTTTTTAATTTTGTTGTTTTGGGAACTAGTGTAGTATTGCATGTTTGTGTTGTTTAGTGCAGGGGTTCTCAACCTTGGGGTCTGGACCCCATTTGGGGTCAGAAGACACAAGGAGGGGGTCGCCAGATGACTTCAAGAAACTAAGAATATTTGGAACAATTTAAGCCCATTTTTGCTTATTTTACCCTTTTTCTGCAACTACACCAAACTTGCCATATTCGAACCTACTTTCATCACTTTTTCTTGCCATATTTTTGCTCTTTTAATGCATTTTTGCCATTTCTCCATCAAATTTCAATGCCTTTTCTGCAAATGTTTTCCCACTTTCAAGATATTTTCAGCACTTATAAACCCTTTCTACCACTTTTCCACATGTTGACCCATTATTGTCAATTTTAACCTCTTTTCACCAGATTTCATGCTTACTTTTGCCAATTTAACCACATTTACAATTTGTCATGCCCATTATTTGCCAGTTTAAACTAATTGTTCCAATATTAACACTTTGAACCCTTTTTTCCACTTTTTATGTCTGTTTTTTTTCCCCCAACCAATTTAAAATCCCATTTCACCACCTTTTCCACCATTTTTGGTCACTTTGAACCCATTTTATATCTGAATAAAACAAGGATTTATATCTTTATGATGACTATATACTATGGTGCAAATAGTGATAACCTTCCTAGATAACAGTGGATATTATTCAGATAAATAAATAAATGTGTGTCCATGAGACAGACTGTTGGTGCTGTTTTAACATTGCTTACTTATCATTCAACATGTGTAACTACACGTGTCGTAGTTGGCGTCGGCCAACTGTTGGCTCATTAAATGTGTCTGCAAACCTCCCAAGTTTTCAACCGCAGAGGAAAAAAAAACAATCTGGCGCTTTTATTTTGAAGGAGGTTTATTGATGTACCTGTATACTACACATGTGGTTGACATGTTCATGTCAGCATTAGAGCAATGACCAATCTGAGTACTACTATTGTGTTGTTGTTGTAATTTTATTGTGTTTCTGTTGTCGTTTTGTGTTGTTGGATTATTTGTTTTGTGATTATGCTGTTTTATGAAGTCCTTTTGTGCATTTTTGAAGTAATTTTGTGTATATTTTGTCATTTTCTATCCTGTTGTTGTCCTTGTGTCTTCTGTTTCATTCATAGACCGTCAGCCCCTACTTTTTTCAACATTTACCAAATCTCTGAGAGGTTGTAAATGATGCGTCTTCCAGCCATTTTGCCTGTTTATGTTCTTTTTGTGACTTCTTTTCATGTTTGTGTATTTTATTTACCTCGAGTGCACTTTAGTTGTTATTTGTGTATTTTTCTGTCGTTTTGAGTCATTTTGTGGCTTTTGTTTTTTACGAAATAATTAAATTACATAATAAATGATGTTATATTATAGAACTAAATAAAAAATAGACTTTTAAAATAATTAAAAATAAAATGTTAATGAGTAAAAGCACTTTGAGCTGCATTTAATATATGAAAAGTGCTCTATAGATATATACTTTATAGAACCCAGGGTTGGGGTCAATTACAATTGATTGATAATTCATTTTAATTATGGCATGATTATAATTGTAATTACAATTTTAAAGATCGGTTGCTGTCGTAACTGTAATTAAATTCTAATTAAGTTTAGATATTTTACTTTGTAATTGCCATGAAAATTCCACGAAAATTGTCGATTATAATTTAAGGCAAAACTGGGGAACCATGTTACAGTTCTATGTACAGTTCTACACATATGTAGTTAATTATTCAAATATGTTTCGTATCAAGTTTTCCCTCATTTTACCATCTGAAAAAATAAAATAACTTGAGGGTTATACTGACACAAAAAGGGCTCAGACGCCCACACCAAATATATTAAAACCTATATTTTCATTGATTAGGAAACCTAACAAGGTAATCAATAGATGGGAAATAAATTAGATGATAGATATTTGTTTTTAGTGTATTTTACAGCTGATTTAGGACCAGTTATCATTAGAGATGCTAACAGAAAGCTAACACAAGAGGAAGGTTTACTGTTATTAGGTTATTTATTTCAGGCTCAGTAATTGTATATGAGAACTCAAATGTAATTGACTTTCTGAGGATGAAAAACAATTGTAATTGGAGAAAATTCAGGTTACTCTAACCATAATTGAATTATAATTGAAAAAATAATTGTAACTGAAAAATGTAATTGAGCCCAACCCTGATAGACACTATATTAAAGTGCCACAAAAAAATCAACCAATATAGTGGCTCAGCGGTAACACTAACCACCGTAACGAAGAGCTGGAGTACTTAAAATGACGTTTTTTTAAACTTTTTTTCAGAAACTGTAAAATCCATAGGCCTTGGATCATATTTTATGTTTTTAAATCAGTTACACAAACCTCTTTGTGTTGTTTTTTTTTTCACTTTTTCAAACGCACCTCTGTGTATTTTTAGTCAAACACCATGTGTGCTCCACATCCAGAATAACTGGAGCAGAACATTAGCGTCCTCAGGACTCATCGCCACGTCATCTCTGCATATGTTGAGCAGCTCTGAAGCTTCCCTTTGTGCACAAAGCAGACCACACTCTGCGTGGGAAAGATACCATGTGTAAGCCTGGAGAGCATTTCCTGTTATATAACATATAACCATTACTTCTCTCAAAGTCTGAAAAATACTCAATATTTGCACTAGAACAGTGGTTCTCAACTAGTGCGGCTCCAGGACCTAAAATCCGCCCTCGTTTCCAAGCTGTGAACCGAACCACGGAAAAACGATGATGATGATGCAGTTTGAAGCTGAAATAATAGACGTTTTTAAGCATAATATAATCATGTTAGAGAGGGAAGTATTTTATTTATTATTTTTACTCGAAAGAGAATAAAAATGTCATTTTAGGAACACAAAAACACACAAAACAATGCAAATACACAACATATCAACAAAAATACACAAAACATCTCCCAAAATACACAAAATATCTCCCAAAATACACAAAATATCTCCAAAATACATAAAATATCACATAAATACACAAAATATATCTCAAAATACACAATATATCACTTGAAATACACAAAATATCATCTAAAATACACAAACTAATGCCTAAATTACAAAATATCACCAAAATACACAAAATATCATCTAAAATATTACCTAAAATACAAAATATCATCTGAAATACACAAAATATTGCCTAAAGTACACAATCACTTAAACTACACAAAATATTGCCCAAAATTCCCAAAATATCACTTAAAATACAAACAGTCCTAAAAATATGACAAAATTAATACAAAAGTAAATCACAACCAGGGAATGAAAACTTAAAATGACTTCAAAAACACACAAACTGTCAGAAAGCTCAAAACGACAGCAAAAAATCTACTTAACAAACCAAGCTCTAACAAATTACATGAAAGATTATATCAGCGAACTTTAATAACAAACTTGTGATTATATCTAATCTGAGGGTCACATGATTGAATAATGACCAATCAAAGCTTTGATACAGGAAATAACGTTTGTGTGTTCTTGGGTTAATTTTTTGGGGGTGTGCTACGAAACTAGATGACCTCTTATCACGCTAACTTCCGGGATTTAATCAGTGTGTGCTGTCTTACAAAGCTCATTGGAGGTTTTGCTCTGGCTTGGATCTTAGCGAGTCCTAAAGCCCCGCCTCCTGGCCAATCAGATTTCTTGAAAAATGACCTGCCCATTGTTAGATTGTCCTGGTTGGTGCAGATCTGGCAGCTGAGTTTATGAAGAAGATTATTAATTATAAATGCAATCCTTTCATTTACCGATGACATAATTTAGGAAAGATATAGATTTATATCTAATGGACTGATCTACAGTCAGCTGATGAAGCCTGTGTGTGGATCATATGCACGGATGGGTGAAATCATTCAATCATACACTGGGGCTGACATTATCAGCAGGAACATGCACAGTGTGCTCTCATCCCAGTGTGTGTGATAGAGGTCTACATGAATAGAAACACGTGTGTGCTGTAATAAAGTTTAACTGCAGAGCGCTGTCTGTTTATCATCCAATGGATTAATGTCATAAATAATCTCACGCTGTTGCACATCAACAGTGTCAGCAACTTCCTTCCTGAGTTCTCTCATTCCTGCCATTTCTGTCATAACAAGGTTGTTTTTGGTCTGAAGTATGGATTTTAATTATTCATCATTTTAAACTTCAGTAACCTGGTCAGGACCAAGTTATGAAGTGGATCAGATCTGAACGAGTATCAAAGCTCCGCCTCCTGCTGTGCTGCACTAATTCACTGTTACTCTTCACTGTCATTATTAATTTATATTCATTATATTTGTTCCTCCATTCATTGTAAAGACACTCAGTCTGCCAGTTCTCTCCACTGATTGGTCAGACGCTGCAGTCTCCACCCCTTTCATGCGCACATAGCGAGGCTGTAATTAGCGTGTTGTGATCGACTCCTGTCTGACAGGGAATGTTTGGATATTTGAAGCCAGCTAACGTAGATTAATCCAATCTAGATTCATAACATAGACTCTTGGTGATTGTTGTTTTATGAACTGCTTTTGTGCATTTTCTGTGTTGTTGTCCTTGTGTATCTTTTGTTGTCATTTTGTATGTTTTTGTTTCATTTGTGTGTTTTTGTTGTCTTTAGACGTCAATTAGTGTATTGTACGTTGTCTTGTAGTGTGTTTGTTTTATTGTGTCACCAGTTGTGACCATGTTTGAGCTATAAAATACATTAAAGCCAGTCAGACCACACCTTTCTCTGCATTTACTAAATCTATGAGAGGTTGTAAATGATGTATCTTCCAGCCGATGGAATGTCTCTGTCTTTTGGTCATTTGTGTGATCTAAGATTTAAAATTAAAAATCCAAACTAAAATGAACAAATGTTGTTATAATGAGATTTTTTTTTCCCCTGCAGATTGAGATCCACTGCGAGCATCAGCGTTTCCGCATTTTCGTGGACGGACACCAGCTCTTTGACTTTTATCACAAAGTAAAATGTTTGTCTGCCATCGACACGGTACGGATACAAGGGGATCTACAGATCACCAAGCTGGGTTAACGTCTCGCACGGAAACAGACGGACACACGAACCTGCCATTCCCATCATCATCATCATTATCATCATCATCATCATCAATGCAGCGGCACATCCAGGAGAAGGAAAAGCATCGAGCAGCAGTGACAAGTTTGACTTTTACAGCTTAATTTCTCTCATTCAGTTAGTTTATTAAAAGCAGGGGGCGGGGCTTAATCCTGGGGAATCCTTTGGGAAAAAATTCCACCAAGTTCATTTTGTCTTTTTTTAATAATATGTTAAGGTTTAATTAATGTCAGGAGATCAAAGTAAATTTCCTTTAAAATAAAAAAGTTGTTTGAATAAATGAAACTTTATCATAGAATCCTTTGGGAGCTGAAAAACTGTTAAATATGAGTGGAAACCTTTAAATTGTGACTCCAAATTTAGACTAAACCTTATTATCTGGGGATTAACATTGAAAATGATGGTAAATTAGAGACGGAAAGGAACGCGATTAGATTCTTAATCTGAGGCCGACGCTTCATTTTAGCTAAATAATTCAGTTTTTACTGCTTCATAAAGCTCTGTTTTGTTGCTTTTATTTGGGGGAAAAAAAACTATTTCTGTTGCCATGGAAACACCCTGCTGCACCCTCACCAACCTACATACCCTAAAAAGCGCAGATTACAACACGCTGATGACGTCGGCGTCCTGTATTGTCGTCAGTAATCCTAGCAGGGCAGCAAATGTGCAGATTTTGACACAAGGCTGCATTTAGCGCTTTTATTTTGGCGGGGCGTAGCAAAAGTCAGATTTCGAACTCATTTTTTCTTTTTCCAAAAGTTCCAATCGGATGTTCGGCAGGAATGTGATTCTGGTGGAGGTCTGAAGAATGTACGGTGGTGATGTCACAGTAGGATAGATGATTGTCATAGCGACGCACAGTCACGTTTTCTGACTTTGATGGGCCGCTGGTCATTATTTATAAACGATGTTGTAAAGTTTTGATTTATTTTGAAAGTTTCCTGAGTCATTCCACATTCCGTGTGTCTGAGGACTTCTCACTTTTAATCTGGGGTGGGTTTTTACACTCCTCTCTCTCGTTGTTTGACACTCTTTGGTATTTATTTAGGTGCTATTTCTAATTTTTCCTTTATTAAATGTGGGATCTAATGAGTTTACTTTGGTGAATATGAGCACGTGTTAAATTCAGCCTGACTCTGGCATTATTTTCCGCTCTATTTTCTTTTAGTTTGAAAGTGTCCTGAATCATTCCACGTCTGCACCTAGCAGCATTTGTCTTTGTTTGTTGTTTTTATCAAATAAAAGGACTAAAAAAATCAAGCATTTAGGGGCCATTTCGAATATTAACTAAATAAATTAGGGATGAAACAGGTTTATTTTGGTGAATATAATTCCGTGTATCAAACTCTTGGCCTGTTATAGCATTTAATCCATTTTATTTTCCTGAATCATTCCACATCAGCGTTTTGTTTCACTCAGAGTTTATAATCATGGCTTTTCTTTACACAAGTAGAAAATAAATAATAAATCTGCATCAGGAGCATTTTATCACAAAACACTGCTACTCTCGTTTGACAGTATTAGATTTTGAGGTGCCGTCTGTGTGATGCTGCTTGGATCAGGCTTTGGATGAAACGGATTGATAATGATAATGAAGTCTTAATACTTTTATGTTTTCAGAAAAAGGAACGGACAGAATCCGACTTTTGCAGCATCTGAAATCCTGTAAGAACTTTGACCAATCCCTGCCATTTGTTCTGATGGGAGGGGGTGGAGCTTAAAAGAGGTCTCGCTAGCTCAAATCTCGCAAGCTTTCTAACATTGCAGACTGCAACTTTTATAGGTTATTTATGCTTCCCTGTTTTGGTTTTGTTTTATTTGTTGTTATAATTTTATTTGTGAATAAAGCGTTAATAATCGGTATTAATCTAATGCGATGTTATATGTGCCAAACGTAAAAACTTGGACACTGTTTCATGGCTGACATATTTTGAACATTTTACTAATTTTTCTTTCATTTGAGACAATACGGCATATTCTATTTCATTGTTAAAAATGTATAAACATAAAAAAGTAAATGTTTAATCTAAATGTTAAATATAGATCTAAATGTAAATGATGTGCAGCCCGTACACCAGTCATTACCGCTCTTTCAAGTTTGTCAGTTAGGAGCGATCCCGCAACTGAGCCGTAGTCGGTGGTGTGGGCGGGGCCTTGTGATTGACCAGTGCTGATCTGCCCACTTTGCTTAATTTCTAAACATTTAGCTTTACACTTGCTGACTGATCTAACACTTAGATTTAATGTTTACATTTAGATTCAGATTCAACGCTTATATTTAAATTTAACATTTGGATTTAATATTTGGATTCAGATTTAACGTTTATATTTAGATTTAACATTAAGATATTAATTTTAACATTTTGATTTTTTTTCAACATTTAGATATAACATTTAGGAATAAATTTTGCATTTAGATTGAATAATTAGATTTACATTCAACATTTAGATTTAACGTTTAGATTTATTTTCCCTTGTGTACATATTTTTAGCAATGATATAGAACATGATGTTTTACATGAATTTCTGTCGCAAAAGGAAAAAAAAATAAATTACTAAATGTTCAAAATATGTTGGCTATGAAAAAGTGACGAGGTTTTTATATTTGGCACCCCATAACGTTAATCAGGAATATTCTCTACAGTCAGGGGTACCCAAGTCCAGTATTAGTATCTTTTTTTTACCTTTGCACGACCACCAGTGGCTCTTAAACATCTTTCATTTTTCTCCAGTGGTTTACTGACATCAGGGAATCTCAAGCAGTTTCCTCTCACTATAAGAGGGTTAATCTACAGTAATCTCACCTTTTTTCACGGTTTTAACGTTTTTCCACATCAGGGTTTAGATCTGTTGACGTTAGCAGTGGATTACGCAGCCAATCGACCTCAGTATTAATTAACACACAAACCAGTCCAATGTGTTCTTCTTTTACTTTGAAGCTGACCTTTTGTCATTGTTGTGTTCATTAAAAGATGACATCAACCACGTCTACGGCGCGTTTGTGAATGTTTGGGACGACCGTTGTTCAGACTGTGGGAATGTGAAACAGTCTTTTCCAGACATTTCTTCACACAAAAGCCTGATTTAGTGACTATCATTATAGTGGAAACATCAGAGATGGGCAACATTTGAAGCTTGGTTTAAAAAATCTTCCAAAAATTGTCATTTGGAAGAAGTTGGAAGAAATATAACAACCAATAAAATCCACAAAAGAACTGAGAAAACACACAAAATAACCACAAAATGACAGAATAATCCACAAACTCACAACAAAGAAACACAAAATGACTCAAAATATACAAAATTAAAAAGAATTATAGCTTCTGCGCAGCAATGGTCAGGGTCATTTTAAGCAAAACAAGACCGCAGCTGTTAACGTTTAAAGGCAAATTTTAAACAGCTCTGAAAAATGTAATCGTAAAGAAAACAATCTGATATATATATATTTATATAAATTACATTGAGATGTTTTTAACATTCTTGCATTAACTCAGATTGATAGATTGAAAGCAGAATTTTTTTTAAATTTTTTTTTTGAGATAAAATTCTAATATTTTCCAGAAATCGTCTACAATGACTCCAAAATTGTCATTTTTAAAAAATGAAAATAGAATTTTTTTTAGCAAGTATGTGTTAACGTCACTGTTCAGTCATATTAATACACTGTATAGCTCAATTTAGGTTGTATACCTATATTTAGGTTTAATAAAGGTTAATAATAATTTGTAATAAGCTTAATTTCTCCAAAGTTTCCTCCGTACTGGGGCTACAGTTTGGTGAAAGTTGCCAATCTCTATCACATATGGTTGATTTGTTTGGAATTTTATAAAATGTTGAACTTTAAAAGCTTGCTGTAGCGCCATCTTTTGATGATATATTGAGTTTTCTATTTTAGCGATGTAGAAAATTACAGTATCGCGTGTTCTAACCCTAAACAAGCCACACTAAAGAGCTCACTCACACGTGCTGTCCCTTATAGAAGAAAAAGCCAAGTGTCACATTTTGTGCAGCTGTTTTTTGATAAAGGAGCCTAATGCATTTTGCATTAGTAAATCTAACCCTGAATTGTCTTTCTGGTAAGATATTATGGTAAAATTATCACAAATTTTTTTTTAACAGTTTTTGCCATTTTGAGAAAAAAATATTGAGATATGAGTTTTGGTCCATATCGCCCAGCCCTAATGGGAAGTAGGATTTCCACGGAAGAAGATGGTGCAGAACAACAAGAGGAAAGGTAATTTCATTTCACATGAAAATGGATACACTATCAGTGAAAATTCCTTCAAAATAAAGGTACAGATGCATGTTCACATAAAACGTTTACGAGAGCATTTAAAATGTGTCACTTTGCATAAAACTAACCCATTAACGTGCATGTTAGGGCTGCACAATTGATCGAATTTTAATAGTGATCACGATTTTGGTTTTAACTTTAAATTAATCTTATCGTCAGCAGTATTTACATTAAAAACAGGCTCTGCACTCTGCAATAGTGTGTTCAGTTAGGGTTAGGGTTAGGGTGAACTATAAACATATTGTTTGTTTAAAAGTAGTGCAATAAAAAGATTTTTCCCTCATGATTGATAAATGTGATTACAATATTGATGAAAATAATCATCATTTTTGCCATGTCACAAGTTCGTGACCCACATATTGAGAACCTCCGCTCTGGATAAGCATTTAAAATGTAATATCTTTGCAGCAATTCATGCATTCTCGTATCAACAATGCTGCTCACTCATTGGCCCAGGATAGAAATTGGACTCTTTTATTGGTTGATTGTGTCCTTTGATATATTTCAAATGTTTAGTGAATTCAAACCGTTATCTGTAAATGTATATCCTCTGCAATACGAGAAAGACGTCACTAAATCTGGCTTTTAAACACGTCGGTAGGTACAGAAGATAAGACGAGTTCATTGTTTATTTTATCACAGTAAAATCTGCCCTTCACTCCTCAGCCTGACTGGTTAAACTGGGGTTTCCTGAGTTTCTGACTGGTACAGTCATACAGTAAGTCCTCTGTTACAGCAAAGAATGTGTGATGAAAGTGAGCCTCAGTGATGAAGGGTCGTCTTTAGAGCCCTGGAGGAGGGATGTGTGAATTACTGTCTACCCAACGTGTACTACTGCACCTAAAATGACATTTTTCTCTACTTTTTGAGTGGAAAAACCTTCATCATGTTACTGCATTATTGTGATGATCCCGTGTCTTTGGAACAACTGTAAAAAAGTGGTAAAGCTCATGTTAAGAATGAATGTTTTGCTCTCATTGATTGTAATTTGATGATAAAACTCCCAATCCTATGTTTTTAAAATAGTTTCTTTCTTTTCTGTGGAACATATTAATAAACAACACAAAAGGTCTTCAAACTTCTTGCTGGTTGTTGCTTTTTGGCACTTAAAAAAAGGTAAACACGTGTCAACATAAGATAAGATAACCTTTTTTGTCTGAGCAGCAGCAGATAAACAGTGTAATACACAATAAAAACAGAATATATATGAAGTACATTTGTACACAGAGGTGAAAGTAATGGATTACAAGTACTCACGTTACTATAATTGAGTTGCTTTTATGGGTACTTGTACTTTCTAAATCAGTCATTTTACTTGTACTTACTGTAAGTACATTTTAAAAGAAGTGAAGTCATTCGTTACATTTCTACACCCAACCGTTAACGAGTAAATTACTGTTTGTTTTGTTTTAAAACAATCAATGCACATTGTGAAACTACAAAAAAATGAAATGACAAGTGGGGTATTTCATCAAAGTGTTTTCAGTAGAGCCAGGCTTATGGTTTAAACCTGGTTCAGCTAAGCTGTCTGTGACACAATATAAGGTGGACGCGCTTCTAGGGAGCGTCGGAGGTCCCGCTGTGCGTCCCGCGCCTGCTGCGCGACGCGTTTTGAAGCTTTTGGTAGGATTAAGCTAAACACTGTCTGCTGGCTTGGCTCAGCTGGGGAGCTTCAAGCTGAGAAGAGTTTGATGAAATAGTAAAATCCAGCATGGTCACATACGGCTTAGCTGAACCAGGTTTAAACCATAAGCCTGGCACTACTGAGAACACTTTGACGAAATACCCCCCAGACAACATTTAAATGCATCACACCATAGCCGACCAATCAGATTTAACGTGATACACGGAGCCAAAACAGCATTGGCTCCCACTGACTGAGGTTATTTTCTCAGATTTAAAGTTCATAAATGTATCCATACTTAGAGCCTGAGAATGTATTTATTTTATTTCAAAAAGAAAAAAGAATTGTACATTTTGATAAACTTTTTTATTTTATACAGATGTCTTTGTGGAAAAGAAATGAAGTTCCAATTGTGCAGTCTTCCTTTTTAAGTTTATACATGAGATGTTTACTGTATGCAAGGGAACCATGGGAAGATTTATTACAAAAAGATTTAATAATGGAACTCACTTTGTATTATATTTCATATAGGGTTTGGCTTAGGGTTATAAATGAAAAGCACTATATAAATAAAGTTACATTTTATTTTGTTTGAAATTTTATTGAACAAGTACAGATACAAACAAAAAAGGCACCTTTCACATTAATACAGATTATTGACAAAGTTGAAAGACAAAAAAAACCAAAACAAACAAACAAGGTTCTAAACAATGTACTTAAAATCAAACAACAATGTTATTCACACAAAAATCAATCATCTTATCATTCACAAACAAGGGAAATTTCATATTAATCCCTTAAGATTGAAACCAATTCTAGACATTGCTCCAAAAACTCTGCATTATGTCGCACAAAAAGAAAAGATGATTCAAATCCTCAAAATACACAGTAACCAACATCCAACGTAAATCTCTGTCTCAATAATACTTTTGTAGGGTAAACTGTTTAAGATTATTTATTATGTTTACCGTAAACATCATTAATTATCTTAAAATGTATTTCTTTGACTTTGGGCAAAACTGAATAAATTAAGTATTTGCATCGTATCTTATTCATTTTGTCAGTTTTAAAGTCTTTGAGGACGTAATATTTTTTGGCAGAGTTTTAGTGGAACAGGAACTCAAAAAAAAGTATTTCTTTTGAATTTATTGCTACATTTAGGGTTAAAATTTTCAGCAACATTAATATTAAAGCTGTCTTAATTCAGTGATAACTTTGGAAAGTATTATATCTTGTTTAATCATGAATTGGATTTGAATTTATGTTTAGAGCGGAAAGTTGATTGGGACGTTGATCCTTTTTGTCCTCCTTCGACTTCCGTTCTTCCCGGAAGTTCCTTCGTTGTAACTCGCTTCCCCGTGTCGATTTGTTTTTGGACGTTTTAAAGTATTTTTTTGCACTGCTGACATTCACACGGCCGACATGTCTTCGGTTTCTCAGCTGGAGAATGCTAATCCGGTGATTTTTCAGCGGTCCGTGGAACGACTGCTGACGGCGTCCGACGAAGACGAAGAAATCCACGATCCGATCGACAACAGAGAGATCTTTGATATCCTTTAAGAACAGTTCCTACCATTTTTACTCTTTAACATGAGTTAAAATCACGCTTAAAACTGGTCAAACTTAGAAAATTAAACTAAAAGAACACGGAATAATAAAACTTTTGTTTTATGGTTGTAAAGTTGTATGCTAAAATAAAAGAAATAAACGATACTGAAATGTATTTATAGATAAACATGATAGTATATTCTACGAACAATATAGTATATTGTACAAACGTGATCCACTACCGCCACCATCTAGACATTATTATATCACGTTTGTACAATATAAGTATATTGTTTGTGCAATATCATATCACGTTTGTACAATATACTATATTGTTTGTACAATATATCATGTTTGTACAATATACTATATTGTTTGTACAATATACTATATTGTTTGTACAGTATATCATGTTTGTACAATATAAGTATATTGTTTGTACAATATATCATGTTTGTACAATATACTATATTGTTTGTACAATATAAGTATATTGTTTTTACAATATAAGTATATTGTTTTTACAATATAAGTATATTGTTTTTACAATATACTATATTGTTTGTGCAGTATATCACGTTTGTACAATATAAGTATATTGTTTGTACAATATAAGTATATTGTACATACAATATAGTGTTCCAAAATATATTTTCACCTGTGTCAGCTCTACGTTTCCGTAGTTTTATTCTCTTTTTGTGATTTTTTTGTTGTTGATGTTGTAATTTTGTGTTTTTGGGTTCATTTGTTTTGCTTATTTTTCTGTCATTTTTTGCATTTACTTTTGGGGCCACATGAAATTAAACTGAGGGCCGCTGCATGTGGCAGGTTGCCAGTTGTCCATGTCTGGTTTAGAGTTCTTTTGTGTATTTCTGTTGTCTCTTACATTTTTCTCTTTTATCTTTTTGGTGTTTTATGTGTTTTTGGACCAGTTTAATGTATTTTCTATTGTCCTTTTGCTTAATTTTCTGTCATTTTGTGCATTTACATTGGGGGCCGCATCAAATTAGACTGAGGGCTGCTGCCAGTTAGCCAATGTCTGGCTTGGGGTATGAACTGAATGTGACCCTGAAGGTTCTGAAGTATGACGTGAGCGTGCCGTGCAGGTACGCACTGTCCATGGAGGCGTCTCAGTGTGTGTGTAACACTGATAAAGGTTCTAGGATCCAGATCTTGACATTTATCACATCTCAGTGATGTAAAGTTGGGCTGAATGTGACCTTCTTTAACTGCTGACACATCTGATCAGATCCATCAATGACCCGGAGCATCCTCTGTCTCTAGAGGAGCTCAATGTGGTGGAACAGGTCCGGGTTCAGGTGCGATGTAGCACAAACAAGCCCCCACACTCTCCGTACTACCCCCCCTCCCTCCGTGTAACCCTCTCTGTTCTGCCCCCGCTCAGGTGGATGACGTGGGCAGCACGGTGGGGGTGGAGTTCACTCCCACAATCCCTCACTGCAGCATGGCCACACTCATCGGTCTGTCCATCAAAGTCAAGCTCCTGCGTTCCCTGCCTCAGCGATTCAAAGTAGGTGGAGTCACAATAATAATTTTGTATATTTCTCTGTCCTTTTGTCATTGTTTTGTGTTTTTAAAGTCGTTTTGTTCATTTTTTGTTGTCCTTTTGCCTATTTTTCTGATTTTTTGTGTGTTTTTGGTGCCGTTTTGTATATTTTTTGTTGTCCTTTTGCTTATTTTTATGTCATTTTGTGTCCATTTGTAATTGTTTTGTTCTTTTGTGTATTTTATTTTCTCATCTTTTACATTTCTCAATCCATTTTATGGATTTTATTGTAATTTTGTGTGTTTTTGGAGTCATTTTGTCCATTTGTTTTGTAATTTAGTGTTTTTTTTGTTGTGGTTTTGTCTTTTTTTTGTTGTTCTTTTGCCTATTTTTCTGTCTTTGTGTGTTTTTGGAGTCATTGTGTATATTTCTGTTGTCTTTTTGCTCATTTTTCACTGCTACAGCAATTCAAAGTAGGTGAAGCCACGAGGAGTCTGCTGTGCTTTAATCCAATGAGTCATTTTCTTGTATCGATATCATCAATTGATTACCTTTTATAAACGATTTTAGATCAATTGATGTCATGAGGAAGGCCAACTTGCCGAGCACAGATCTATGTAGCTGAATCATGTGATTATGAATGGATTAATCGATCTAGTGGTTGTTGTGTTTGTCTTTCACACAGATTGATGTTCATATCACTCCTGGGACTCACGCCTCAGAGGAAGCAGGTAGCAAACAGCACTCAGGATTTATTCACCCATCATGTTTAATGAAATTTAGGCTTTTCATTGATTGGTCCTTGAACTATTCTAGACAATGTTAAGACAAAAAAGATGAAATGCCATCTTTACTTTATCAAGTGCAACAGAAAAAGGCTGTAAAACACTGTCGAGCCTTACTTTTCTCAGCGTTTAAAGGAATCCTCCACTTTTTTTTTTGACAAATATGGCTTAAAATCTTTTAAATGTCCTTATCAGTAGATCCATGCCTAACTCAATGCATTATGCAGCATTTTTGTTCCTCCATCTTGAAATCACGTGATCGATGATGTCACACGGCCCCACTGCCTGTAAACATCCTATTGTTTTCTATTGGACTGAAGCATTCAGCCTGATTTTTAGATCTTTTAGCAGCTTTTTCGGTCAAAATGACAACTTGTGCTGCTTTTGGTTCCTCTTGTTGTATTTTTCTGTAATATATGTTTTTTGGAGTCATTTTGTGTATTTGTGTGCCTTTCTGTTGTCGTTTTGTGTACTTTTTGTATAAATATTGTTTAGTTCTTTGTTTTGTTTTACTCATTTAGTATATTTTCATTTCTAAGTAGTGCGTGTGTGTGTGCGTGCATGCGTGTAAGACTTGCTTCCTGTCCTCCTGTTGCTGTGTGGGACTCTTTCCATCTCCTCCGTGGGTTCTCTCACACACACACACACACACACACACACACACACACACACACACACACACACACACACACACACGTGCATCAGCTGCGCACATGCACATTCCCCGTCACAGGTGGTTGAAATGCGTGTGTGGACAAAGTTTCAGGTCGAACAGATGCCACGTCGGGGAGATATTCGCTCCACACACACACACGCAGACCTTTTGTGCTTTATAGATAGATGTTCAATATATATATGTATATATATATATATATATATGTATAAATTAGCCTGTTTCTGTGTACAGTGAACAAGCAGCTGGCGGACAAAGAGAGAGTGGCAGCGGCGTTGGAGAACTCCTCTCTGCTGGAGGTGGTCAACCAGTGTTTGTCCCCCAGGGGCCTCTGAGCGCCGCTGATTTAAAAACGTAGGCATTCAGACACTCGTGGAGTTTCTTCTGTGAACATGATATGAAGGATGTCCACTGAGCATTTTTAAGGACGCTTCCAGGAGTGACGAGACGCTTTCCTTTGTGTATAACATTTTTCACTTTCAGAGAATATAAACAAGTGCCAATAAATGCAGTCATTGCTTCATTTATTGATGGGATTGTTGCATAAAGACGGGATTTTTTTAATAATAAATATCTGCTTATTCTCATCAATATCACTCACAGTTTAAACTAATCCAGCTCAGGTAAAAGCAGCTATAAATCAGGGTTGGGGTCAATTGTAATTGTAATTGCATAATGGTTAATTAATTACAATTATGGCATAATTAAATTTGTAATTTTAAAAATCTGTTGCTGTCGTAATCATAATTACATTGTAATTTAGTTTAGATAGTTGACTTTGTAGTTGTAATTGCCATGAAAATTCTATAAAAAATGACAATTATAATTGAATTGTGATTAATTATTTACAATTTAATGCAAAACTGTAGAACAATGTAACAGTTCTCCACATATGTAATCAACAATTATTAAACATATGTTTCAGATCCAGCTTTCCAACATTTTTCTATTTAAAAAAACTTCAAGGGGTAAACTGACACAAAAAAGGCTCAGACGTCCAAACCAAAAATATTGATACCTGTATTTTCATTGATTAAGAAGCCTAACAAAGTAACCAATAGATAGGAAATAAATTAGATGATAGATATTTGTTTTTAGTGTATTTCACAGCTGATTTAGGACTCGTTAGCATAAGAGATGCTAACAGAAAGCTAACTGAATGTTAAAATGTATCATTTATTTCAGGCTCAGAAATTGTGATTAATTGTCATTGAACTTTAGTAAGTGAGAACATAACTGAAATTGACTTTATGAGGATAAAAAAAAAAAAAATAGTAATTTAATAATTATCGGGAATGCACAAATGCATCAAAGCTTTAAATGCATATATAAATTGCAATGTCTCATTCTAAATAAACAGCTATTTTAATTTATTGATGATATAGTTTGTTTAACTTTATGAAGTAAAAAGAATTGTTGAGATTAACATATTTTAGTAAGTGTGAATACAAAATAAAATAACCCTAATAAAAAGAAACATCCTGGTTTGTTTCTGTTCCTGTTGTGGGTGTGTTGCTTTACATATATCGCATACAGATTATATGAGCAAAATATTTATTAGGGACACATTTGGGGAAAAAATACATCTGGGCTCGATACTTTTTTAAATGATTATTTTTAGGAAAAAAAAAAAATTACCCACGGAAATATCAAGTGTGTATTGCTTAATAAAGCAGAAAAATCCAAGCTTTCTAGTTTCACTATTTTTATTCAATTTTTTTTTTTTTCGAATCTCTTTTTAAAACACATTTTTGACACTCAATTAACAGTTTTCCCACATTTGGTATAGTAATTATGTGCATAAAAAAAAAAACATGATCAGAACCAATACAAAAGAAAAAATTAGAATGTACGCACATATATTTTATATATATAGACACACATACACATAAATATACATATACAATATAAATAAAATACACAAAATAAATGTAAGCACACAGCATACTGATATTTAAAATAAAAATAAATAAACGTTAAAATTATATAATGAAAAAACTAAATAATTATAAATAAATAAAATAAAAGACAACATTTTGATGTCAATTTTTAAAAAGGCAATGACGGACATTAGGTATTACAACAGGAACCATTGAGTTGTACCTCAGTGTGACCAACTTTCATGTTGTCCAAGAAAGTGGAAAAACTTTCATCATTTAACCCCATGTTAAACAAAAATGAGGAAGAATCCAGCCCTGCTGCTACGCTGCTCATACAGCACAGCTAACATGGAACATTAAAGGAGCTACTGCAACCTTTAAATTCTATGATTCTCAACATCCCAAATGAAAATGTTGCCCATATATTGCATTTATATTCATTTAAAATGCATGGGACTATTAGTTTTCATTGACTAAAAAATAAACAAAATGACTTGTTTTTTGGAAGTCGACAAGATTGTTGTCGACTTAAAGGTGCCGTCTGATTGGTTCTTTCTGTTTTGGACCGAATGACAGGGATTGGTCAGAGTTTTGCCAGGATTCCAGCTGCTAAAGAGATCTGAATATTCCCTCCTATCTCCTTTCCTATCCACTTTTCCTTAACCCCCGGAAGTGTTGAAGTGGCGACCGTGGTAAGGAGCGTTCCAATTCTCTAATTCTCAGTATGAGCTTATCCCACAGCCCAAGGCATGCTAGTGCATCCATGATCAATGTGAATGTCAGAACCACTTCTACGAACCCAGGCGCTGCCCTGGACTCAAAGGTGCAGCCAGGCCAGCAGCAACAACGGGAGTCAAGGAGCCCCAGGCCACCCTCTCTGCCCGGCGCCACCACTAGAGGGAGACACATTGATGGCACACACCAGCCCCGGCACAGACGCCAGCATCTCCCCATCGCGCCCACACATAGCGGAGAAAGGAGAGACACGGCCCGCAGAGACCCCGCGAAGCAAGCACCCAGCACCCCCCCCCCCCCCCCCCCCCCCAACCAACGTCCCCCAAAGGCCCACTGCCCCGCCATGCACAAAATAATACGACTTTAATCTTGTAGTGGCCGATTTTTATTTTTTTTTTGTATAAAGGCTGTAATTATTTTTCATGAAATTATTTAATTGAATTCATCTTTTTCAGAGGCTGAAACGTATTTAAAGGACATTTATGAATAGGTTTAAGAATCTCCGTCTTGGAATCTGTAATGATATGTGTAGAACGTGATGTCATTGTTTTTTGAAGAACATCAGTCGAACAGCGATGACATCAGCAGCAAAAGTGACTTTGGTCTGTGCCCAGAGACAAGCATAGATTCGTCTGGTCACTAACTGAGGAACATAAAGTCTAAGATGTCTGACATGGAGAATGAAAACAATGCTGTTAATCAGTCTGTCATTACGGGGACTGACATCGAGCATTTTGGGATTGAAAAGCTTCGTGATTTGCTCCAAAGCAGCGAAGCAAGACACAAAGAAAAGGATGCTGAAATTGAAGAAATGAAAGCTCAACACGAAAACATTGCAACACAGAAATGTATTGCACTGGCGTTCTATCAAGAGAAAGTCCAAGTATTTGTGGATGATTTGCTGAACTTTTCCAAGATGAATCAGAAAGTCTGCGACGAAGCCAACATGAAAATTCAAACGCTCACAGAGGAAAAGCACAAATTTATGAAGTTAAACAAAGTTCATCAGAGAAAAATGGAATGGGAGAAAGACCAGTTATTCTCCACAAAAACAGAGCTGGAGAAAATGGAATTAGAACAAAAAACTTTGCAGAAACACTGTCAAAGTCAAAATGACCAAATTACGGATTACAAGGAGCAGAATCACAACCTGAGAGAGCAAAACAACAGTTTACAGGAAAACTTAGAAAGAATGAAGTTAAGTGAATCAGAGTTATCTGAGACTCATGAAAAGGAAAAAGCAATGTTAAATATGGAAATTGATGATGTTCAAAGGAAGGTGGTGAATCAAAATGACAAAATTACGGATTACATTATGCAGATTCACCAACTGAAAGAGCAAAACAACAGCTTACAGAAAAACTTAAAAAGAATGAAGTTAAGTGAATCAGAGTTATCTGAGACTCGTGAAAAGGAAAAAGCAATGTTAAATATGGAAATTGATGATGTTCAAAGGCAGGTGGTGAAACAAAATGACAAAATTACGGATTACAAGGAGCAGAATCACAACCTGATACAGCAAAACAACAGTTTACAGAAAGACATAAAAAGACTCTGTGAGATTGAATAGACAGAATAGACAAAACGAGCGAGGCACTCCAACGGCACACAACCGATGCGGAGCAGCAGCCCCCCGCCAAAGGCGCAGAACCCACCCACCTGCCAGCCCGCAGATAGCAGGACAGACCTACCAAGCGGCCGATACCGACCTCAACCACCAGAACAGCTAGAGCCGCCCCCCAGCAAAGAGCACCATCCCGGAGTGCCAAGCAACCCCGCCCCAACCCCGGCGCAGAGGCCAGCACCCCCCAGCGCGCCCACCCCCCACCTCGGTGCGGCAGGCCACCCCAGACCCACACGCCGCGAGGCGTGCCCCCAAGGCAACCAGGAGACGAGACAAGCACCAAGCCCCACCCGCCCCCCACGCCCCACCAGGCCGGCACCACCCGGAGAGACCCTGCAAAGAGAGCCCCCAGCAAAAATAAATGACAGCACGTCTGTTGTTTGTGTTGGAAACACAGAGAAAATGACAACTTAGTGAGGAGCATCCACAAAGTCAATCCTTCCTTTTGTTCCATTCACTGTGAAAAGTATTAAACATGCTCTGACCTTACCTTAGCTGAAGGTCTGGTAACTCAGGTGTTGGTCTCCATCTTTTATAAGCTGTTGTTTTTCCTCAAAACAAAGTTTCTCTATCATCTATCTCTCTGCCTTACAGCGAAACGAAAAAAAAAAAAAGACTGTGCAGCTGTTCCAGGAAACAGCGCTGTTTAGTAATTTGGGCTATGAAACGCACAAAATGCAGACACTTTCAAACTTATAGGTACTGTAGGCTATTGGAAATGGAAAAATAAATAATTTATAATTAAAAAAAAATATATATATATAATTAAATAATCAAAATATCAATTCACCCTTGGGTAGGCACTGCCTACCTTGCCTACCCTGATGGCACGTCACTGCAAATCTCTATATATAGCTTGAATCTCGATATATTGTTCACTCCTAGTATGTGTGCATATGACTGGGTGTATACACGAGCAAAAAAAAAAAAAAGAAAAGATTTTTGATTTGGATTCAGCTGATTTATTGCTTGATCAAATTTTTAGTAATTGCTTGTGTTGTACGTTGCTTGGACAAAAATGTAAAGAGTACTGATACATCATATTCAAGTTTAAGTACTATTAATTGATTGAAATTGTACTCAAGTATAAGTACAAGTAAGTCATACTTAAAATGGGGGTACGAGTATTTGAGAAAAACTGCTTTATGGCGTCACAGGGTTGGATTGAAGTCATAGTGAAGCAGCGTGCGTGCAGCAGCATGTGATCCTAAAGCCTCCTCCTCCTCCTCCTCTTCTTCTTCTTCTTCTTCTTCTTCTTCTTCTTCTGCGGTGTTCACAGGCGGTTGATGGGAGTCGTTCATCCGAGCTCTACGTCTCAAACTCCGGAGGTGAGTCTGTAAAAAGAGTCAATTTAACATTTTATTTGTCCGCTTGAGGAGGATTGTGTGTGTGTGTGTGTGTGTGTGTGATACAAACCGGAAGTGATGACGCAGAGATTCCGTTGCGGAACATCAGTGGCTCACGGTCACAGACTTTAGCAGGAGGAGCAGTACTGACAGCTGTGTGTGTGTGTGTGTGTGTGTGTGTGTGTGTGTGTGTGTGTGTGTGTGTGTGTGTGCGTGTGTGTGTGGTGGGGGGGCACTGCCCACGAATGCCCCCCACGACACCGACACTGTCCTTTGCTCAAGTTTTACATTATTTTTGTCTCTAAACTTCTTCCTGTGTCTCGTCCAACATTAACCTGGAATTTAGGTCTTTTTATTCTTTTTTTCCTGAAGTTTTTCTCATTTTAGAATTTTAAAGAGTTGTGCCACAAATTATTGATGGATGAGGAAAAAAAGTCTGTGTGCAAGTAAAAAAAAAAAATCTCATGTTAAAAAATAAACTCACAAATGTTTGTGTGTACCGCCTGAGAGGCACACGTACCCCAGTTTGGGAACCCCTGGCGTAGAGTTCTGGGTGGTCGCACACCGCCGCGATTATTTTCTTCTCCATGCTGACGTGTTGACGGCCTGATGTCATTGTCAACAAGGACTCTGATTGGCTTTCGCAACTTCGCGTCACACAAAACATTCGCTGGAGTTCAATTTTTTCAACTCAAGCGAATGACAAATGTCACGGAAAATTGGGAGCGTACATGCCGCGGCCAACGCTCTTGCCGCGCAGATCACACCGCGCCCCCATCAGGAGAATAATTTGCCCCTTACCGTGTCTATCCCATTGACTTTATATGTAATCTGATCACGCAAACATTTCATGAGGCGTTGTAGTTTTCACTTAGTGGAAGCGCATCTGATCGTCAAAACAGACGTGATCACCTTTTCCTAACACCTCTCTTAACACCTTTCTTTAACCCCCGTGACGTTATCCACAGGATTAAGGAAACGCCATCACGTTTGTTTTGACAATCACACGCACTTCCACTAGGTGACGTAATAATCTGATAGCCGCAAAAGTTAGTGACGTCTGCCGTGGTGAAAAAACTACAAATTTCAGAAAATTGACTTTCCCCTGATATAATCTCAAAAATCACAAGATTTTAATGTTAAAATCAAAGGAAAAGAGGCTACCAGGCTATGAGGAACAAAAGAGAAACTAAAAGAATGTCACTTTGAGAATGGTTGCTCACACTCAAATTCCACTCGCAAATATGAATTATGTTGAATAAAACATAATGTGGCTAAACTGATCTCTTATTTCTGAACCACAGTGTCTGTTTTATGTCAGTTATAATCTGATAATATGTCATAATAAAATATGGGGTTTAGATTATTTACAGTTGTTCTAAGCATATTATTGCATTACATGATCTCTGACTCCGTCCCTTGAGTTTCCGTGAGCGTGCGGGTGTGCGTGTCCCTTTAAATGTTGTTGCCACAAGGAATTGTGGGTCAGCATTATCTCGTCTCCTTTGGTGAAGGATGCATCAGTGTTTCCTAGGCTAACAGAGGTTTTACTTAAACACTTCCGAAGATAAAGGAACAGTCGATAGGAGGGACTAGTCGGACGCAGACCCTGTCTCGATGCAGTATATCCACTATATTGGCCCTTTAACTTTGAAGCCGAGTTGTCAACTTCTGCAAGTTAATTTCCAACCCGCGTAGACGTTCCAGAGTAGCATCCTGCTTACTTTTGAGTTTGTTTATTGCACAATCCCTCAGTAATGACTGGCAGCCTTCCCAAAACAGCTGCCAACGCAATCCGAACTTTGCGATGCATTAGAAAACTGCCAGCTACAATCAGCAGCATACTTGTTATCATAATTCCAGTTATGTAGACGTCTTCCACGTCCTCAACGGAAATGAAAGATGGACACACGATCCTCCACTCATCCCAGGAGTCCATCGTGTATCTGGCAACAAACGTTACGTCAGGACAGGCGGGCTCTCCTTCGCCCATTCTTTTTGTTGAAGAAATTTGTTCGATTGCATTGAGAGACCAGCTGATCAATTCCATAATTTTGGTTTTGGATAGAGATGTAGAGAGAGGCTCCTGTTAGATTCTAACAAAAGACAGTACAAAACAAAGGCACAGCAAGCAGAGCAGATAAGGGGATGGAGAGAAAAAAGCGTCCGCCTTCATTGTGAGCAAGACGCGCTTTTTCTAATTGTTGATGATAAATTTGGCCTCCTCATCCTATGATCGTTTGTGTGTGTGTCTGTGTGTGTGTATGTGTGTGTGTATGCATGTTTACAAATATTACAATTGTCCAATTAGACAAATATCCAAAGCCAGAGGTGAAAGTAACGGATTATAAGAACTCACATTACTGTAATTGAGTTGCTTTTATGGATACTTGTACATTTTGTGTATATTTCTTAATCAGAAATTTCACTTGTACTTAAAGGTGCAGTCCGCGACTTTCAGATTCCTCTCTCCCTTTCCAAACTCCCTCCCTCAGAGGAGCTAACAAGCTAACGTTAGTCCGACAGCAACATCGCAGTAATATAACATGCTCTGTTAAAAGCATTTTACTGCAGCGCTTCTCTCTCTCTATGTGCAGACAGTACACCAACCTAGCAGCAGCAGCAACAACACAGTGTCACTTACAGCAGCCCACATGGAGGTTGCTGCGTGCACATGAACAACACATGCTCGACAGAGTTCTAGTGTAACAATTACAAATCAATCATAATGTAAATCAAGCAGCAGTATTTTACCTTTCAAGCAGAAAAGTCACCAATTCCATCTTCTACTCCTCCAGACCATACACTGTAAAAAAGATGGGGCTACAGCTCCAAGAAAGGGGCGGGGACTGTGAGTAGCAGCTGTTAGACAGTCAATTCAAACAAAATCCTGGTTCTGATTGGTTCTTTTTGCTCGGTGGCGGTGCATTCTGGCAATCTGCCTTTAAGTACATTTTAAAAGAAGTAAAGTGATTAATTTCTACACCCAACCATTACTGAGTAAATTAGTGTTTTTTGTTTTAAAATGATCAATGGACATTGGGAAACTACAAAAAAAATGAAATGACATAAAATGACAATGAAAAAAATAAAAAAAATAAATAATAATAATAATAATAATAATAATAAATAAAAATAAATATAATAATAAAATAAATAATAATTATAAATTAATCACAATAATAATGAAATAATGATATTTTTTGTTTTAAAATGATCAATGGACATTGTATAATAAAACAATCAAATGCATCACATCAAAGCCGACCGATCAGATTAAACGTAATGTACGGCACCAAAACAGCATTGAATGGCGGTTATTTTTCTCAGTTTTAGAGTTCATAAATGTAGCTATACTGAGAGCCTATTATTTATATTTTTTTTATTTTGAGGTTAATTGACAATTGTTGTAGAAAAATGACACAAAAGGACAAGAAAGGCACCTAAAAGGATGACAATAATACACAAACCATCAACAAAAATACAAAATACTGACAAACTCTACACAAAACCAAAAACAATGACACACGAAACAACAGAAAAATGCACAAAATAATTTTTAAAAAATCGCACAAAATGACATCAATTTAATTACTCATGGAACAAAATGACTTCAAAAATACACAACATAACAGAAAGACACACAAAATGAAAACAAAAACACACATAGTGAAAACGAAAAAATGCTAAATGACAGTAAAATACACAACATAACAGAGAAATACACAAAATGAAAGCAAAAACATGCTAAATAACAGATAAATTCACAAAATTACAACAAATATACACTAAATTACAACAAATATACACTAAATTACGACAAAAACACACAAAATTACAACAAAAACATGCTAAATGACAGTGAAAGACACAACAGAATCTTTATAGATAAACATGATAGTATATTCTACGAACGATATAGTATATTGTCCAAACGTGATCCACTACCTCCACCATCTAGACATTATTATATAACGTTTGTACAATATAAGTATATTGTTTGTGCAATATCATATCACGTTTGTACAATATACTATATTGTTTGTACAATATACTATATTGTTTGTACAATATAAGTATATTGTTTGTACAATATATCATGTTTGTACAATATACTATATTGTTTTTACAATATACTATATTGTTTGTGCAGTATATCACGTTTGTACAATATAAGTATATTGTTTGTACAATATAGTGTTCCAAAATATATTTTCACCTGTGTCAGCTCTACGTTTCCGTAGTTTTATTCTCTTTTTGTGATTTTTTGTTATTGTTGTTGTTGTAATTTTGTGTGTTTTTGGGTTCATTTGTTTTGCTTATTTTTCTGTCATTTTTTGCATTTACTTTTGGGGCCACATGAAATTAAACTGAGGGCCGCTGCATGTGGCAGTTGTCATTGTGTATATTTCTGTTGTCTTTTTGCTCATTTTTCACTGCTACAGCAATTCAAAGTAGGTGAAGCCACGAGGAGTCTGCTGTGCTTTAATCCAATGAGTCATTTTCTGGTATCGATATCATCAATTGATTACCTTTTATAAACGATTTTAGATCAATTAATGTCATGAGGAAGGCCAACTTGCCGAGCACAGATCTATGTAGCTGAATCATGTGATTATGAATGGATTAATCGATCTAGTGGTTGTTGTGTTTGTCTTTCACACAGATTGATGTTCATATCACTCCTGGGACTGACGCCTCAGAGGAAGCAGGTAGCAAACAGCACTCAGGATTTATTCACCCATCATGTTTAATGAAATTTAGGCTTTTCATTGATTGGTCGTTGAACTATTCTAGACAATGTTAAGACAAAAAAGATGAAATGCCATCTTTGCTTTATCAAGTGCAACAGAAAAAGGCTGTAAAACACTGTCGAGCCTTACTTTTCTCAGCGTTTAAAGGAATCCTCCACTTTTTTTTTGACAAATATGGCTTAAAATCTTTTAAATGTCCTTATCAGTAGATCCATGCCTAACTCAATGCATTATGCAGCATTTTTGTTCCTCCATCTTGAAATCACGTGATCGATGATGTCACACGGCCCCACTGCCTGTAAACATCCTATTGTTTTCTGTTGGACTGAAGCATTCAGCCTGATTTTTAGATCTTTTAGCAGCTTTTTCGGTCAAAATGACAACTTGTGCTGCTTTTGGTTCCTCTAAATAATCAGGAAAACTTAAAGGTCCAGTATTTTGCTATTTTTCACTCTTTCCATCTGTTCTAAGAAAACTAAAAACATAATATTTGAGGTTTATTCTCCCAAACTTGGCTGTTTTCCAGAGTTTTAGCCATCTGAAAAAATTGACTTTCATGAGGTTTCAAAAAACAGACGGTTTTGGAGCCTTCATGCATATGTATGAGTGCTAATAATGTGTTGTTTTAATTTGAGGTGTGTGTTTATGTTCACCTTTGTATGTATGTTTATGTTAATCTATGTTCTTATTATCTGACTTTTTAGTTTTTGTTTACAGACTGACCTTTTGTTGCTATATTTAACCCTGATCTCCTCCTCATGTGCCTCTGCTCCAGTTTATATTTGTATATTCATTTATTGATTTTTTGGGAGCTCTCATGCAACTTAGTTGTTGATTTGGAACATGTTTTTTTATTTTTATTTCCCTTGAATGTACCCCCTTGTGTTTTTGAAGTTAGAAGTTGAGTTTATTATTCTCATTGAGAGTTAGTATTTAACTAGAGCAGTGCCCGTTGGAAGTATGTATTCATGTAGTGGGAGGAGCTTAAGTAGAGTTGTTAATTGTGGCCAAATGTGTTTAATGGTTGGATGTACAAAGAGGTGTACACACTCTGTACTTTGTAATGTTATAAAGTGGTTTATTTGTGGGTGCAAAGTAAAATAGTGTGTGTGATTCCCCTGGTTTTTAATTCTATGAGACATGCGCATGATAAATGTTTGTTTTTTAAGTCTTTTATAATTTTTTGTTTGGTGTGTTTTTCTTTAATGTATGTTTTTTGAAGTGATTATGTGTATTTTTGTATTTTTCTGTTGTCTTTTTGTGCATTTTTTGTATAATTATTGTTTTTTGTTGCCATTGTAGTGTGATTCTAGAGTCATTTTGTGTGTTTTTGTATCTTTTTGTTGTAGTTTTGTGCATTTCTGTTGTCATTTTGTGTATTTCTTTGTATAAATATTTTGGTTTTGTGTATTTTTAATCATTTTCATATTTTTGTTGTATTTTTCTGTAATATATGTTTTTTGGAGTCATTTTGTGTATTTGTGTGCCTTTCTGTTGTCGTTTTGTGTACTTTTTGTATAAATATTGTTTAGTTCTTTGTTTTGTTTTACTCATTTAGTATATTTTCATTTCTAAGTAGTGCGTGTGTGCATGCGTGCATGCGTGTAAGACTTGCTTCCTGTCCTCCTGTTGCTGTGTGGGACTCTTTCCATCTCCTCCGTGGGTTCTCTCACACACACACACACACACACACACGTGCATCAGCTGCGCACATGCACATTCCCCGTCACAGGTGGTTGAAATGCGTGTGTGGACAAAGTTTCAGGTCGAACAGATGCCACGTCGGGGAGATATTCGCTCCACACACACACACGCAGACCTTTTGTGCTTTATAGATAGATGTTCAATATATATATGTATATATATATATATATATATATATATGTGTATAAATTAGCCTGTTTCTGTGTACAGTGAACAAGCAGCTGGCGGACAAAGAGAGAGTGGCAGCGGCGTTGGAGAACTCCTCTCTGCTGGAGGTGGTCAACCAGTGTTTGTCCCCCAGGGGCCTCTGAGCGCCGCTGATTTAAAAACGCAGGCATTCAGACACTCGTGGAGTTTCTTCTGTGAACATGATATGAAGGATGTCCACTGAGCATTTTTAAGGACGCTTCCAGGAGTGACGAGACACTTTCTTTTGTATATAACATTTTTCACTTTCAGAGAATATAAACAACTGCCAATAAATGCAGTCATTGCTTCGTTTATTGATGGGATTGTTGCATAAAGACGGGCTTTTTTTAATAATAAATATCTGCTTATTCTCATCAATATCACTCACAGTTTAAACTAATCCAGCTCAGGTAAAAGCAGCTATAAATCAGGGTTGGGGTCAATTGTAATTGTAATTGCATAATGGTTAATTAATTACAATTATGGCATAATTAAATTTGTAATTTTAAAAATCTGTTGCTGTCGTAATCATAATTACATTGTAATTTAGTTTAGATAGTTGACTTTGTAGTTGTAATTGCCATGAAAATTCTATAAAAAATGACAATTATAATTGAATTGTGATTAATTATTTACAATTTAATGCAAAACTGTAGAACAATGTAACAGTTCTCCACATATGTAATCAACAATTATTAAAAATATGTTTCAGATCCAGCTTTCCAACATTTTTCTATTTAAAAAAACTTCAAGGGGTAAACTGACACAAAAAAGGCTCAGACGTCCAAACCAAAAATATTGATACCTGTATTTTCATTGATTAAGAAGCCTAACAAAGTAACCAATAGATAGGAAATAAATTAGATGATAGATATTTGTTTTTAGTGTATTTCACAGCTGATTTAGGACTCGTTAGCATAAGAGATGCTAACAGAAAGCTAACTGAATGTTAAAATGTATCATTTATTTCAGGCTCAGAAATTGTGATTAATTGTCATTGAACTTTATTAAGTGAAAACATAATTGAAATTGACTTCATGAGGAAAAAAAAAAAAATAATAGTTATTTAATAATTATCGGGAATGCACAAAGGCATCAAAGCTTTAAATGCATATATAAATTGCAATGTCTCATTCTAAATAAACAGCTATTTTAATTTATTGATGATATAGTTTGTTTAACTTTATGAAGTAAAAAGAATTGTTGAGATTAACATATTTTAGTAAGTGTGAATACAAAATAAAATAACCCTAATAAAAAGAAACATCCTGGTTTGTTTCTGTTCCTGTTGTGGGTGTGTTGCTTTACATATATCGCATACAGATTATATGAGCAAAATATTTATTAGGGACACATTTGGGGAAAAAATACATCTGGGCTCGATACTTTTTTAAATGATTATTTTTAGGAAAAAAAAAAAATTACCCACGGAAATATCAAGTGTGTATTGCTTAATAAAGCAGAAAAATCCAAGCTTTCTAGTTTCACTATTTTTATTCAAATTTTTTTTTTTAAGAATCTCTTTTTAAAACACATTTTTGACACTTAATAAACAGTTTTCCCACATTTGGTATAGTAATTATGTGCATAAAAAAAAACATGATCAGAACCAATACAAAAGAAAAAATTAGAATGTACGCACATATATTTTATAGATATAGACACACACATACACATAAATATACATATACAATATAAATAAAATACACAAAATAAATGTAAGCACACAGCATACTGATATTTAAAATAAAAAAAATAAACATTAAAGTTATATAATGAAAAAACTAAATAATTGTAAATAAATAAAATAAAAGACAACATTTTGATGTCAATTTTTAAAAAGGCAATGACGGACATTAGGTATTACAACAGGAACCATTGAGTTGTACCTCAGTGTGACCAACTTTCATGTTGTCCAAGAAAGTGGAAAAACTTTCATCATTTAACCCCATGTTAAACAAAAATGAGGAAGAATCCAGCCCTGCTGCTACGCTGCTCATACAGCACAGCTAACATGGAACATTAAAGGAGCTACTGCAACCTTTAAATTCTATGATTCTCAACATCCCAAATGAAAATGTTGCCCATATATTGCATTTATATTCATTTAAAATTCATGGGACTGCTAGTTTTCATTCACTAAAAAATAAACAAAATGACTATTTTTTTGGAAGTCGACAAGATTGTTGTCGACTTAAAGGTGCCGTCTGATTGGTTCTTTCTGTTTTGGACCGAATGACAGGGATTGGTCAGAGTTTTGCCAGGATTCCAGCTGCTAAAGAGATCTGAATATTCCCTCCTATCTCCTTTCCTATCCACTTTTCCTTAACCCCCGGAAGTGTTGAAGTGGCGACCGTGATAAGGAGCGTTCCAATTCTCTAATTCTCAGTATGAGCTTATCCCACAGCCCAAGGCATGCTAGTGCATCCATGATCAATGTGAATGTCAGAACCACTTCTACGAACCCAGGCTCTGCCCTGGACTCAAAGGTGCAGCCAGGCCAGCAGCAACAACGGGAGTCAAGGAGCCCCAGGCCACCCTCTCTGCCCGGCGCCACCACTAGAGGGAGACACATTGATGGCACACACCTGGTGTGGTGCAGTAGCCCCCAGTCAAGGGTGCACGTATTTTGATTTTTTTAAATATATTTTATTATGACATTAGCCTATATTTATTTGTAAAAGGAGTTAAAATTATTATTTAAATATAAGCATTCATGCGTGCTAAGAATACTAATACTTTCTAATAAACTATATTATTCAAATTAATACACAAGTGCACACAGTAACATATTTTGTAATTTCCTCCCAAAATTAAACCAAATATACTATTTTATGAGAAAGGTTGTAATACATGCAGTCAGAGGTAAATGACTTGTTTGTTAAAGCAGTGGTTCTCAACTGGTGGGTCGGGGCCCATGAATTAAAACCAAGTTTTACATTGTTTTTGCAATGTAATTTCAATTTAATTCCAATTATTTTATTCTCATTTTGTGAGGTTTGTTTTAGAAACAAAAATTTAAAATCAAGCATTTATATATAAATATATCTATATATATATATATATTTGTTTATCTCTTCTTGACCTGATGGAGAAACATGCCTTGAATCTCAATTTTAGTTTTTCAATTTGAAAACAAAAACCAAATAACCACTGTATTACGATTTCTTTTTCTGAACGGAAAATTAAATAACCAAAACAAACACTGAATAAAACACAGAAAATGTATGAATAAAAATGTTGCCTCTCGTTCGCAGCTCCATATTTATAGCCAAACTATGCGCGCTCCCGCGTTCGGAGGACGTCGGGGGCGCGCCCACGCCCCTCCCGCCGCTGCCATGGCCGCTCGCCGCGACGATGACACAGTCGGTGCTGCAGAGTGCACGGAGATGGAACCGCGGGTAAGATGTGGATGAAGGTGAAAGGGATCCACGCATCCTGCTGTGAGTGTGCGTGTGTCTGAGTGTGTGCACGAGGGCGCGCGTGCGTGTGTGTGTGTGTGTGAGAGAGGATGAGGAGACTGCAGAAGCTTCACATCCTCCTCGATGACAGAAATTTGAGCACACACACACACACACACGTGCACACTCGCGCACACGCGCTCGGGAAAAACCTGCTGGCCTCGATTTGGAGATTTTTGACGTGCAGTCGTGACGCATTTAGGATTAAACTTGGCAGGAAAGGTATTTAAGTAATATTAATATAATCCCTTATAATTCCTTTAGTGAAATCTTATTCACAACCTACCCCACCCTTTATAAACCCTCCCGTAATGATTCCCCCAAATACATCGATAAAATTTATAGATACGGACTAGAACCCGATCGATTAATCGTGCAATCGATTAATCAGGTCGATTTTAGCTGTTGCTGATTAATTGATATTTGTCAATAACGCGATTGATTAATTGGCAGAGGTGAAAGTAATGGATTACAAGTACTACTGTAATTGAGTTAGTTTTATGGGTACTTGTATTTTAATGTAGTTTTACTTAAGTACATTTTAAAGGAAGTAAAATAATGTGTTACATTTCTACACCCAACCATTACTGAGTAAATGATTATTTTTTTTTCTGTTTTAAAATGATCAACAGACATTGTAAAATGACAAAAAAATCAAGTAACAGTATTGTGTATGATATATCAGTATTCTTTACACGTCTGTCAGTATCTAATATGTAAACTGTGTATTAACTGACTCTGTGTTGTTCTTTCTGCTTTATAATCTGTTACTGAATTAATTCCGCTATAGTTCATTGTTTACAGTTATATTTTGCCTTTTTGTATTTATGTATCTATGGTTACTGTTTGACATTTGAGCAACTTTGTTTTTAAATATTTACAGGCTTTACAGTCCTTATGTTGACAGTTACAAATTACTTCTGCTATTACTGGTTCTTTGTCTTGAATCATGTTCTGTGTATCAATGTTGTTATTGGTCAATATATCAGATATCAGTTTAAAAAAAAAAAAAAACAGTATCGGTATCAGCATCGGCCCAAAAACTGCCATATTGGCTCTACTACAGATTTATAGACGCAAATTTGTAAATCCTTGCAACCTGATTACATTTCTTACACAAAATGCCTTTGATTAAAATATTTTTTGAACAACTAAAAAAATATTTTTATTTTGTTTTGTAATTTTTCACTTTTATTTTTTTGTGTCTATTATGTTGTATTTACTTTTTTGTTTATTTTATTTTCTGTTTTTTTCATTTTGTAGATTGTATGGCGGCAGCGTCTTACTAATAAGTGTATACGTGTGTAATTATTTCTTATTTATTTATATATGAAAGAATGTTTTTTTTATTTTATTTTTTTTTAAAAGATAGAAATCCACAATTAGTGACCCTTCATAAAAATGATCTAATCAGGATTGTTATTTATCATTATATAATAGTGTAATCACTGATATTAATCCTGTAATTAAAGTTAATCTGCTTTTCGTAAGCACATTATTTTGAATTGTGCTTTTTCTTATGTTTGCTTATTCCTGTAATCCTATAAGTAATCCTTTTTGTAATCCCACTTTTCCTTTGTAAATTTGTGGATGCCACTGGCTTGTTCACTCTCGTTGCTCTTACTCCTTGTTCCAAATTATTCTTGATCTTGACAGTTTTTAAAATAATAAAACAATGTCATTTATAAATTGTACAAATTAGTGTTAGGGTCAGATAATCCCAATCCTGATTTATTACAACAATGATACTAATGCTAATACTTTTATCTGAGTAAACTAAATTATTGTTGTTTTTTGGTCTAATCTGTGGCTAATTTTGATTATTTTATCTATGTATGTTTTAATGTGTTATTTTATTCCATTTTAGAAATAACTAATTTCTTAATTTGTTTTTATTTTAAATTTTTTTGTAATGAATGTGAAGGGGCGGGACATAATAATGAATGAGCCAATCAGAAGTCAACTCTGTGTAGCTTCTCAAAACCAGAGCCATGCAGAACTCCGTTCACTCCAATGGTTCAGTTTTGTCACAACAATGGAGGCTCATGCAGACTCACATTCATACCCTGGAAGTAGCAGTTCACTGATGAAGCCTTCTGAAGTCACAGCAGGGACCTTGGACACAAAAATTCACCTATATCCACCAGCAGGTGGCGCTATAACAAAGGTCAACATGTTTTGGCCCGTAACTCCCACACCGTTTGTTGCACATTTCAAACCTTCATATCCACAGATTCCTTGAATAGCACTGAATCACCTGGGCTAGGCCACGCCCATTTCCACCTAAACTTTTGTTGAAGCAAAATCGTAAAAACTGGAAAACCTACTTTTTCGAACTCCTCCTTGGGTTTTCTCCAATCAGCGTGCTAATGGAATCTGTTGTGCCTGGTGATAATAAATTTGCATGTGTACATTTCCTTTCTAATAGTTCAGAAAACATGTATGCTAGGTTATTTAGCATCTTTGTGAATGACTTTGTGCGTTAGCGCTACGTGATGGAATGCTAACAAGGATCTTATGATGTTAGCTTCAATAGGCATTAGCAACAGGATAAGGCCTGTTTGAATGATGACGAAATGACAGTGTTGTATTTAACATTGATAATAATGAACTATGAGTACGACCTAGCATTATAAATGCCAAATATAAATGCAAAAGTTAATTATAAATGTCAAATCTAAATGTAAAAGGTAATTATAAATGTCAAATCTAAATGTAAAAGGTACTTATAAATGTCAAATCTAAATGTAAAAGTTAATTATAATTGCCACATCTAAATGTAAATGTTAAATCAAAATCTAAATGTCAAATGTACAGTAAATGTAAATGTTCAAGGTAGGGTAGATGATTTTCAAAAGCTAGTACGATTTTGAATGTAGCCTCCCCGATGGCTCTCTCGCCCCTCCCCTCTGTGCTCCGTCTCACTCACATGCATGTGCACAGCTGCTGCAGAAGAGGAGCTCAGCTCATCGCTAGTACTGTGTAGAAACTTTGTTGTCTCATGTCTCATTCAGCAGTAAGTAAACAATAAACTTTATCATTATTTATGTTAAAAAACATGACCAAAAACTCTGTTTTAATTCTGTCAGCGGTGACATGCTTTCAGTGTGAGCTCGTGCATGCGAGGGATCGAGAACGAGCCCTGGAGACAGGGAGACGTGATTGGTTAAAAAGCACGGTTCGTTTTTTTTCCATTGGTCGAAGTTATTACAGATTTACAGCTGCTACGGTTGACAGATTTTCTTCGTTCCTTTTTCAGAACACAAAACATCTTAATTTATGTCAGGACGTTAAGATAATTTCAACCAAAAACTTGTATCTAGTATCAATTTGAAACAAAAAAGTGTATCTAGAGAAAATCACCTACCCTAGCTTTAAATGTAAATCAAAATGTTAAATCTAAATCAAAATGTTAAATCTAAATCAAAATGTTAAATCTAAATCAAAATGTTAAATCTAAATCAAAATGTTAAATCTAAATCTAAATGTTAAATCTAAATGTTAAATCTAAACCTAAATGTTAAATCTAACAAAAATGGGACGTTCCGGTCCGCTATCTGTTTTTTTTTTTTTTTTTTTTGACTAGCGAGTGGAGGCAGACATATTAACAGGTGGCCAAAAGTGGCAAAACGTGGCAAGAAAAGCGTGAAAAGTGACTAGGTGGCCAAATAAGGCGGAACCAGGTGGTATGTAATGGAAAAGGGTAGATTTAATGGGCAAAATGTTGCAAACAATAGTGAAAAATGCGCAAAATGTGCAACAAAAAGAGGCAAAATGTAGGGAATTTTTTATTTATTGGGCAACATTTTGCTTATTTGGATGAAAAGTGGCCAAAAAGAATTAAAGAAAGGACAAAAAATGGTTAAAAGTGTCTTAAACAACTTGCAAAAATTGACCAAAAATAGGGAGCAAAAGTGGCAAAAACTGTGGCAAGAAAATAGTAAAAAGTGACTAAAATGAGCCAAAAGCATTCAAGAGTGGCCAAAAAATGGACAAGCATAAAGGAACCAGGTGGTATATAATGGCAAAGGGTAGATTAAATGAGCAAAATTTTGCAAACAAGAGTGAAAAACGGCAAAATGTGGAACAAAATGTAGGAAAAAAGGAAACAAGTGGTATTTATTGGTCAAAAGTTATCCTATTTGGATGAAAAGTGGCCAATTATTTATTTATTTTTTTTTTTTAAAAAAAGGACAAAAAATTGGATAAAAGTTTCAAAAACAACTTGCAAAAATGACAAAGGCAAAGGTGTATTTATTGGCAAAAAGAAGCTAAAATCTGAAAAAAGTGTCTTTTTGAAAAGGGGGAAAATGGGACAAAGTAAAAGGCCAAAGGAAATAGGTGAAAAGAGTAAAAGTTTCCCCTTTCTAAGGTTTTCTGGGGTTATAATAATTCAAAGTAGGACATAAAGTGCCACATGTTGAGCATCACTGACCTAATAACATGGTGTCACTGATAATGTAGTGGACTGGTCTGGACAGGAAATGCCAGGGCGACCTTTTTGTCCAGTTTGGGCAATTGTTGAACCTGTTGTTTTTAATGAAGCTTTAGTTAGACCTTTGGGTATTTGTTTGCGAAGGAAAAGGCGTGCATGTGTGTGATAGGTGGACCCAACCAGTTCTTCCACTTCCCGTCCACAGCAATTGTCGTCTGTCACCTGACGCTCACATGCTTGTTCGTTGTTGTTGTCCTCCTGTGTGTTGTTTGTGGAGTCAGTCGTCCCTCGCTCCTCTTCTTCCTCATCTCTTCGTCTCTAGCCGGTGAGTTTCAGCTGCAGACGTTGAAGAAGTGAGAAACCCTTTTGGTGTCATACGACTGAACTTAATTCTGCTGAATATTACATCAAAAAATACACTTAATTTCATCATTAACTGCTACTGCTAATCAGAATGATAAAAAAAATAAAATGTGAAATTTTGGTGGATGTAAAAAAAAAAAGTAATATTTAAAATCATTGCATGTTTTTTTCATTCTTTTTTTCGCCACAAAATACTTCAAATTCTAAATTTTCAACACAGCAAACACTGTATTTTATGCAAAGCTTTCTCTAAGGCTGCACGATTTTAGCTCAAAACAAAATCCTGATTATCCAGTTTTGACTTTTTAAAAATCCCTCAATAAATAATTCAATTTTGATTTTATATCGTTTAATCGTGCAGTTTTTTGTTTTTTTATGTGGGGAAGTACAGACAACTTTCATTTGTAGCTGTTTGATAACAACTCGTACAGAAACATCATGCATGTTTAGTGCTTTTCAAAATAAAACCAACAAAGCTGTACTGCAGTGTTTTTCAACCTTGGGGTCGGGATTCTATGTGGGGTCACCTGGAATTAAAATGGGGTCACCTGAAATGTCTAGTAATTGGTAGTACAAAAAAAGCAAACAAAAAAAACATGGGTAATTATTATTTTGTGTATCTTTGAACACCTTTTGTATATGTTGTTGTTTTTGTTGTGATCTTGTGTTTATGTGGTTGTTTAGTGTGTCTTTGTTATAATTTTGTGTACTTTTGTGGACATTTTGTGCAATTTATAGTTGTTGTCTGTGTTTCTGGAGCTTTGTGTGTTTTGTTGGGCTTCATATAACTTCCAACTTCATGAATTACAATTGTTTTGGGGGCATTACAAATTAGACCAAGGGCTGCATGTGGCCCCCGGACCACCAGTTGCCTATGTCGTGAACTGGTCCTCGTCGGTTTCCGTAGATTTGACTTCATTAGCAAACCTTTGACTTTTATTGTGTATTTTGAGTTAATTTTCAAAATTTCAACTTTAATCTTGACATTTCAGCTTTAATCTCGATTTGCCCAAAATCATGTTCTCCCTCAAAATCGTCCCTAATCCACTTTCGTAGTTTGTGCACTAATCCTGGCTACTGTGTATTTGTAACTCACTTTAATAAACATTATCAAGGTAAAAGCATAACCCTGGAATAATTAAAAAAACAGAGGGTTTAAAATGAGACCAGGTGTTTATTTATAGGGAAAAGTTGTTAACGTCTACGTTTCTGCACCTTTTGAGAAAGAAGAAGAAGAAGAAGAAGTTTCAGGCCTTTTAAGGTGTGAACAAAAGATGGAGCAGAAACAAAGAAATACATTTAATAGTCCACATGTTGTTGTTTCTCCTCTTCCTGAACTCCCATAGGATGACCTGTTGACTCTTCCTCTAGGGACTCCAGAATAGCAACGTTTAGCACTCTGGGAATGGGATCAACCTTAGCGCCTACAATGTTGTTCCCTTCAAAAAAAAACAAAAAACACTGTAACAGAATAAATATTCCTGTCATTTCATTTAATTTCAGAAAAAATACATTATTATTCTTTTTCAAATTAAAACACAATTTGTATCCTATACTTTGATTTTGTCAAATATAAATGTCGTTCTACTTTTATTTAAAATGCAAATCAGAGCTGGCACAGAATTGGCCCTCGTCAGTTTCCGTAGATTTGACTTCATTAGCAGACATTTTGACTTTTATCACCATTTTCGAAATTTCTAATCAGAGTCAGAGAATACTTTATTAAACCCCGAGGGGTAATTAGAACGGCAAAGACAACACTAATAATAATAATTTTACACACATGCAGAAAAAATGAGCAAGACTACACAAAGAAAATGTGCAAATGAAAGATAAGGTGCAAAATTATTAAAAATAATGAATACAAATAAATAAAAGTAAATATACAGTACATATGTAAACAGATTGTTTTTTAGGTCCATGGCAGGCCAGCTGTGGTGAAAACAAAACTTTATCCTGTTTTTTTTTTATTTTTTTAATTTTGACATTTTTTCTTGATTTGCCCAAAATTATTTTCTCCATCAAAATCGTTCATAATCCGCTTCCGTACTTTGTGCACTAATCCTGGCTATTGTGTATTTGTAACACACTTTCATAAACATGATGATTAAAATGGGTTCGCGATCCAATAATGGTTGGTAACCACTGCGCTAAAGTGGCATGAATATTCTGTATATTTTTAATAAATGAGATTTAAATGCACTCGTAACGTCGCGCCCTGTGGTCAAAGATTTTGATGATTCCATGTTTTGCATGTTAAGCATATGCTAACAATAACCAACAACTGCAAAAAATACCATTCTTTTTCAAATTAAAACACAAGCTGTATCCTATATTTTCATTTTGTCAAATGTAAATGTATTTCTAATTTTATTTGAAATTTTAAATGCAATAATAAAAGATAATAGACACACACACATACATATATATATATATATATATATATATAAGATTTAAATGCACTCATAATGTTGCACCCTGCGGTCACAGATTTTGATGATTCCCATGTTTTACATGCTCGTGTAAAACTGCACATGCTAACATGCTAAGCAAAAATTAGAAACTGTAAAATAGTCAATTTGATCAAATATAAATGAATGAAAAATTAGGAAACAGAATAGAATTCAAATGAGAATAAAGGAAATATATAAAGTTTATTATAAAATACGTTTTGTTGTACAGGGAAGCCTGAAGAGCCGGATGGGGCTCCCAGGCCTCATTTAGAGGAAAGAATGTGAAACGATTACAAATGTAGGCTACAGGGTCAAAGGTGACACAGCGTTGTTTCACCAGATTACACAATCTTTCTAATCTCCGCTCTGGAAAAATGAGAGTTGAAGGCGGGAGTCGGTTGGAATTAGAAAAAAGATGTGATTGAAGAACGTTTGCAGGCGTTTCATGGATTGTTCCAAGGCTCTTGTACTTGGCAGCGACGGGAGGGAAACTTCGAGGAATTCCAGGTGTTTATGAGATATGTGTTTTTTTCTGTTCTTTTTTTAATTGTGACCATCACTAGACCTCCCGGAGGAAGGGTAAGAAAAACTTGATCCGGGGGAAGGGAACAGGGAAGAAGGAGTCAGGGTGGGAAAATGGAAGGGGTGGGGAAGAGTCGACTGTTTTAAGGTGAGAGCGTAATGTGATGTTGTTATAGTTGTGCATATTTTACTATCGTACTTTCCTGTGATTTCTAATTAAAAGAACCAGAGGTGGCAAAAGTACTCGTCTTCAGTACTCAAGTGAAAGTATAAATACTGTACTTGAATTGAAAATGTATTGAAGTTGCTCCCTTACTTTAGTAAAAGTAAATAAAAATAAGTACATGCTACTAAATGTACTTAAAGACACACTGTGTAACTTTTGGCCACTAGGGGCGCTAGATTTGTAACTTTCACATCTAGCGCCCCGAGTGGCCACAAGCGCTGCAGCACTGTTGCAAAAATCAACAAACATTCAGTCGAGCCGTCCTCCCTTGTCTTTTGATTGTGTTTGCAGACAGTAGTTGACCTGTAACTTTAAGGATTGGCTCAAAGGGCTGGGTCGGTCGGGCTGGGGTGTGAAGCAGGGCTGCTTTGAGTTTAAGAACTTGAAAATGTTAACCATAAAGCTAAGGGACCTGCCGAACAGAAAAAAGCTCAAACTACCAGCGTTTTTCTCCTTCCAGCATTTCTTTGGGAATTTACTTGATGCCACTGCTCCTTCTAAGCTAAAAATGTCCTCAAAGACTCTCATCTACGTACTCACGGTCTTTCCACACTGTGTTTGTTAATATTGTCTCGATCCGCTTGGTTTTTCTCACGACTTTTCTCTTTCCCAGCTGAAGGAGGACACCATGACGGCCGATTTGGAGGCGTCTCTGCCGTCTGGGCCAGAGGATTACGCCATCCGATGCAGAGATGTGTGCCGGTCATACGGGAAACTGAAGGTCCTCACCAGTCTGAACATGGCTGTGCAACAGGGACACATGTGAGTGTGTGTTGAATGTTATTTCATTTTATAGATTTAGCACTTTATTCTGCACTGTTTTTCTTTAGACATCACTTAAATACATATTCTTTTAGTTAGAGATCTCGTTTAACCGAAAACATTTTTCAAAAAAATTGTAAAATAGTAAACTAAAATATCATGAGTACAACAAACCGAGCTACAGCAATAAAAATCTACCAAAGAAACAGAAAAAAATGTAATGTAAAGAAACAAAAAATAACTAGTAAGAAGAATATTTGCATTTCCTGAAGAAAATGCAAGTGAGGATGAAGTCGCTCTACGCTGCATGAGCAAATTCAGAAGATCCATCCATCCATTTTTTGACCGGTTTGCTCAAACATTATCTTAGAATTAGCTTGGCATTAGCTTTAGCCAAGCATTAGCATTATCGTTACCATTAACATTAACATTAGCATTGGCAGTGGCATTAACATTAACCTATGATTAGCATTAACCAAGCAGGAGCATTAACCTAATGTTAGCATTATCAATAGTATAGAATTAGCAAAGCAGTGGCTAACCATTAGCCCACCATTAACATTAGCTAGCATGAGCATTGACTTAGTATTAGTATAGCATTAGCAAAGAAGTAGCAAAGCATTAGATTAGCTTAACATTAGCATATCATTAGCTAGCAATAACTAACATTATTTTAATGTTAGCACTAGCATTAGCTTAGCATTATCTAAAATTAGCATATTTTTAGCATTAGCCTAGCATTAGCATAGCATTAATATAAGATTAGCAAAGCAGTAGCAAAGCTTTAGCTTAGTTTAGCACTAGCTTACCATTAGCATTAACTAGCATTAACCTAACACTAGCATTAGCTTAGCATTAGCTTAACATTATTTAACATTAGTATAGTATTAGCATTGACCTAGCATTATCCTAGCGTAAGCTTAGCATTAGCTAAGGATTAGCATTAGTTTAGCATTGTCATTAACTCCTTCAATGCCAGCCATTTTAGAGCATTTTTAGTCATTTTTAAAGTCTCTCCCCCTGTTAGTTCCCACTCACGCAACTTCCTCCTCAGTATCACCGCTTGCCCCATTTTTTTTAATCGTTTTCTCTCACCATCGCCACACTATCAATAGTCCACTTAGTTCTACACATGCTCTGGTCGAGTGTGCGCTGCTGTGAACTGGTGGGAACTTCAGCATCGTAGCGCCATTTTCTTGTAAACTCCTTTCTTCTCTGCTCTGCCCATCACGGGTGATCTCTCATCCAAAGGTGCTCTGCTGCCACCTACATGTCACCAGTTGGTCACTACATCATGATACAAGTTAGATATTCACCGGAGAGCTTCGTCGCACTGTCTCTTAGCAACCCCAACCGAAAAAACACAATTCACGTCTATAGACGTGAATGGCACTCAATGAGTTAACCTAGCATTAGCCTTGCCAATAAACCCTGTGATGAAAATAATAACCAAGAGTAACAATAATAATAACAACACCATTAACAATAAAAACAACAATAAAATGATAAGATCACTGGAAAAATATTTGCTGATCAGCTCGTTTATGTTACAATCATTCGGTTTCTGCAGTTTTAGTCCATTTTGGGTTCTATGTAAGAAAAGATGCTAAACATTGTCATTTTATCACTTTACTAAAGTCAAACCAACGTAGTATCAACAATGGCAGGTCTGTTACCACAGTGGACCCCAGTCACCAGTTAAAAGGGTGACCACTTAAAACATAACCCCATTCTCTCTGTAAGAAGAGGTGTGAAGCCTCTTTTTAAAACTTCACATTAACATAATAATGATAATTAATGTTATTGTATTATATATGTTATCATTCTACTTAGCACATTATGATTTTACCCTAAAATAGTATGTTTATATATTTATTAATAAAACAATCTGGCTACTGCTACAGTTAAAATGCTTTTAATGCTGTTTTTCTTCAGTTATAAATAAACACTGTCTATGTCTCTATATCTATGTGCTAGAGTCCTACACTGAATGACACAATCTGTGGATTTGAGCTTCAGGAATTGAGGCTAACAATCATTGTTAAGGTGGAGCCAGTTTACGCACGTTGTCTTTTCGTCATTTATCCTCAGACTGATTATGTGCAAGAATGTCAATTATCCATGAAACTTTAAAAAGGGACGAGCTGGTTTGTTTCTATAATTTACACTTTCCTGTGCGTACGTATCGCTCTTCTCTCTGCGTGACAGCTTTACTTTAGGAGACTTTATCTTTATCTGTTTAGATGAAGCTTTGTAGCCAGACACAAAGCCTCGACTCATAACTAGTTTTACTGAGGATAAAACGGAGCGAGAAATGCAACAAGTGACTGTTTTTGGTTTAGAGTTACAAGAGGAAAGCACCTGTTGAAAGAGTGAATATGTGACCATATCATTTAAAGGGATTTAAAAGGATTTAAAGGTGTAATGCAGCTGCACGCGGCAGAAAAATACCCATTAGTCAGGGATACATTAAGAACTTTGATTTATTTTATTTTCCTCATCCATAAACCTTTTTCATCTAAAGTGTGTCATCTTGAGATATTATTAGTTTTGTGCACTTTTGAAGTCATTTTGTGTGTGTGTGTTTTTTTTTTTTGTTCTTTTTGTGTGTTTTTGGAGTAGTTTTGTGTCATTTTGTTTTCACTTTGCATGTGTTTGGAGTGGCTTTGTGTTTTTTGTTATGAGTTTTTGGAGTCGTTTTGTGTATTTTTGGAATAATATTGTGTATTTCTGTTGAGGTTTTGCATGTCCGGAGTCATTCTATGTATTGTGTGTTTTTTGGACTCATTTTGTGTGTTTTTTTGTGTGTTTTTAGGAGTTGGTGTTTTTCAGTCATCTTTTAGTTTTTGGAGTTATTTTGGGGGTTTTTGGAATCGTTTTGTGTATTGTTGGAGTCATTTTGTGGGTTTTTTTGTTCTTTTGTGTGTCTTTGGAGTAGTTTTATGTTATCTTTTTTCATTTTGCATGTTTTGGAGTGGCTTTGTGTTTTTTAGGAGTAATTTTTAGTTTTTGAGTCATTTTGTGTATTTATGTTGACGTTGTTTATGTTTGGAATCATTTGATGTATTTTGATGTCATTTTGTGCGTTTTTGGAGTCATTTTGTGTATTTGTTTCGGGGGCTTCCCTTGATTGAACTGAAGATCCTCATGTGGAGTCAGTGCAGAGCTCATCTGCTCCTTCTGCTCCGTGCTTTGATGTTTCCTCACATTGTTTTGTTCTGGTTGACAGTAATTTACTCAGTCGGGCTGTGGAACGTTAGTGATGTGACTTTTTTTACAAAGCCTGTCGTCTTTCTTTAGGTTTTATCTCATCTGTTTATCTTAAGTACTGGTAAAAGTCCTCAACAGGACTGATGCTACTCTGATAAGGTTCGACTGTTTCTCCTAACGTGAACATTCACCCCATCCAGCTGTTTTCATGTCCAGAAATATGGATTCATATTTGGATTACAAATATGAATCCAACATTGCATATTTAAATGAAATTCATGATGTTTCATTGCAGTTACGGCCTTTTGGGCCCCAGCGGCTGTGGGAAGACTACACTGCTGAAATGCATCGTGGGAACCCTGAAAATATCCAAGGGTCACATCACAGTGTTGGGAAAACCACCTGCGTTTCCCGGACACAACGTTCCTGGGAGGAAGGTTGGATACATGCCACAGGTAAAACTCACAAAGCCATGACAAAATCCCAATGCACAAAATCCCAACAGACAAAATCCCAATGAACAAAATCCAGACAGACAAAATCTTAACGAACAAAATCCCAACTGACAAAAATCCAAAAGACAAAACATCCCAATGAAATTAAATCCTAACCCACAAAATCCTAACAGACAAAATCCCAACGGACACAAAATAAAATCTCAGCGCACAACATCCCAACCCACAAAATCCCAACCCACAAAATCCTAACGGACAAAATTCAGATGCACAAAATCCCAACAGACAAAATCCCAACAGACAAAATCTTAACAGACAAAATCATAACAGACACAAAATCCCAATGAAATAAAATCCCAACCCACAAAATCCTCACATACAAATCCCAATGGACACAAAATCCCAACCCACAAAATCCAAACTCTCAAAATTCCAACAGACACAATACCAACAAAATAATATCCCAACGCTCAAAATCCCAACTCTCAAAATCCCAATGGACAAAATCCCAACACCTTTTTTTCCCCTGTTGTCAAAACTCCCACTGTTAAATTTTGACTTTGAACGCCTCCAAAACTTGTTAAAGTGACTGAAAATGTCTTTTTTTTTTTTCCACCTTTGAAGCATTAAATAATAAGGAAGGTGAATGTATACATGTTCATATCATAATATTAAATGTGTTTAAACCCTAAACTGTAAGTTGTGAACATGTGATAAAAGTAGTTCTATAAAGCAGCAGGTGTTTATAGGATTGACACAGAGCTGCAGCGTGGACTGTGATCCAGCCTGGAGCGTCCAGTGATGGATGTGGGGTTGGATGTGTGATGAGGCCGGTGACGTTCCATGGCGCGTCAACTTCCCTCCTTCCTTCAGGAAGTGATCTATGTGAAAAGAAAAAAAGGAAGTGATCTATGAGCTGCAGGCGAAGCAACAGGACACCGACATCAGCAGCTGCAGGGAGACAGTTCAGCTCATTAACAAACCTCTGAAACCAGATTACAAACCATGTACTGGCTGCATGTGGTATTAAATGATGATTTACTGGTTTTTACCCAGTGTTTGCAGCTTGTAAAGCCTTTGTTCGACACCAATGTATTAAAAAAGGACATCTTTGAGCTTCAGTAATGACTGAAAATCCATTTTCTTATCATGTCTTGGTCTTTTCTATGGCTTTTGGATTTGTCTGATGTGTCTTGGTCTTGTCTAGTCTTTTCTTGGTCATGTTGTGTCTTGTCTTGTTGTGTTTTATTTTGTCTTGTCTCTCTCTATGGTTTTTCCCACCATTAAAACACTCTTGATAAGGACTTTTCTAAGGCTCTGATCTGAAATCCAAAGTCTTCATGTTTAGTCCAAGGACAATAAATAATAATAATAATAATAAATATGATTTATGTTATGAATTAAAGCTGTTTTTGTCTGTACAGGACTTGGCTTTGTACAACGAGTTCACCATCAGCGACACCCTGTCCTTCTTCGGGCGGATTCACGGGCTGACGTCAAAGGAGACTCAGGCACGCATGGACTTCCTCGTCGAATTCTTACATCTACCTCAGAAGAACAGTTTGGTCCGAAATCTCAGGTGAGCCGTCCCCGGTTGGGTCACTTTTAGCTTCACGCAGGCCTCTGGTCTCCAGACATGGCCACGCCCTGAAGCACAACGGGTGAATACTTGAAAAGGAAATTATCTGTCTTAAGCATGTGGTGTTTCAGTCATTCTGGTGATTATTATAATCGGTGACACTTGATTAGTTATCAGTTGTCTCTCTGTTTAACGGCTTTACTTTCGGAGACTTTGTCTTTATCTGTTCAAATAAAAGTTTAAATGAAGGTTTAAATTAAGCCTTGAGTCATAATTAGTTTTACTGAGAAACTATGAGGATTAAACTGAGAAATGCAACGAGTGACTGTTTTTGGTTTAGAGTTACAAGAGGAAAAAACCTGTTGAAAGAGTGAATATGTGACCATATAATTTAAAGTGATTTAAAGTGATAATGCACCTGCACAAGGAAGGAAAATACCCATTAGTCAGGGATACATTGTGAACTTTTTATTTTCTTTTGCTCATCCATAAACAGGAAGGATTGTGTTTTAACTGTGTCATCTTGAGATATTAATTGTATTAGTTACAAACCTCTTCATATAGAACAAAATACAGTTTAAAATAAATACTCTTATTCTACCTAAATTAATAAATATATATGTAAATTAAAAAAAGCTAATTTGATAATTTTTCAACAATTTGAATCTAACAAATATTTTCTTTGTCGTTTGGTGTGTTTTCTGTGTTATTTTGTGTATTGTTTGTCCTTTTGGGTGTTTTTGGAGTCGTTTTCTGTTTTTTTTTTTAAATCAATGTGTGTAATTGTTGTTGACGTTTTGTATGTCTGGAATCATTCTATGTATTTCAATGTATTTTTGTGTATTTTTCGAGTCATTTTGTGTATTTTTCGAGTCATTTTGTGTGTTTTTGGAGTCATTTTGTCTGTTTTTGGAGTCATTTTGTGTATTTTTGGAGTCATTTTGTGTGTTTTTGGAGTCAACATCCAGTCCTGCAAAAGTTAAGGATTCCTCTCATTTTACTGAATCTTCTTTGCAAAAAATTACAAAAGCTAAATTAGATATTTTGATCAAATAAAACTCCTCTTATAGAACAAGTTCTGATGAACTACGGCCGGGCCCGCGGAACTTCTCCGCGCCAAAAAGCACGTACCACGTTCCCGAGAGTTCAGTCACATGACTCGATTCTACCGAGTAAAAAAAGGTCTCCGAGAGGCTCTTGACATCTGCTCATAGAATATCTCGCTGGCTCCGAGCATCGATGCGTACACATCCATAGATTATAGCTACCAAATTTCAGCCCGATCCGTTCATGAATAACAGAGGAGTAGTGATTTTAACTAGTGTACACAACAAGAAGAAGAAGAAGAAGGTCAAAGTGAGGGCGTTTTGAGTCTGGTAGCCTGGCCTATAAAGGTCAAGAGTTTGAACAACAATTAAGACCATGTGAGACTCTCTTCTCTTAAATTCCTGCTAATGTGGCAGCACTGGTTTGAAGCCTTTTGTTCAGGCACTCAGGTTCAGTCCTTTAACATATCACTGGAAGGGAATGTTGTGTAACATCACTTTATTGTTTTACACCACACATGTGGTTACCCATTGTAGAGAAACCTCCTTTTCTCCATCTGTCAAGACAAATATGAGATAAAGGAGTGCAAACAGGAAGAATGGCTTTCCTGCAGATTACATTATGTCTTAATCAAACATGCACCATTCTTACTCTGCTATACCTTAATATTTAGAGTAGATAAAACTGTTTGAACCTATGAGTCGACCCGATAACTTGCTATTTACCGTCTGCAATATGTGGAACACAAAGAGTAATCTTCAAGTTTTCACATCACGTGAAACATGATTAAAAAGAACAGAAAATGAAAAACAAAAACACACCGAAAAGTCACGAAAAGGCAGAGACACAAAAACATGCTAAGTCACACCAATAAATATTTCCAGATGAGGGAAAACATCCTCAAGTTTTCTTTACCCTCACATGATACAGCACACCATGACACACAACACAATACAAAAAAAGACTGAAAAACACACAAAACAAGAACAAAAACACACAAAACAAGAACAAAAACATGCAGAACAAGAAGAAAAACACACAAAACAAGAACAAAAATGCACAAAACAAGAACAAAAATACACAAAACAAGAATAAAAATACACAAAACAAGAACAAAAATACTCAAAACAAGAACAAAAATACACAAAACAAGAATAAAAATACACAAAACAGAACAAAAAAACTCAAAACAAGAAGAAAAACACTCAAAACAAGAACAAAAATACACAAAACAAGAATAAAAATACACAAAACAAGAACAAAAATACACAAAACAAGAATAAAAATACACAAAACAGAACAAAAAAACTCAAAACAAGAACAAAAACACACAAAACAAGAACAAAAATACTCAAAACAGAACAAAAATACTCAAAACAAGAACAAAAATACACAAAACAAGAACAAAAATTCTCAAAACAAGAACAAAAATACACAAAACAAGAACAAAAATACTCAAAACAAGAACAAAAATACACAAAACAAGAACAAAAATACACAAAACAGAACAAAAAAACTCAAAACAAGAACAAAAACACACAAAACAAGAACAAAAATACTCAAAACAGAACAAAAATACTCAAAACAAGAACAAAAATACACAAAACAAGAACAAAAATACTCAAAACAAGAACAAAAATACACAAAACAAGAACAAAAATACTCAAAACAGAACAAACATACTCAAAACAAGAATAAAAATACACAAAACAAGAACAAAAATACTCAAAACAGAACAAAAATACTCAAAACAAGAACACAAATACACAAAACAAGAATAAAAATACACAAAACAAGAACAAAAATACACAAAACAAGAATAAAAATACACAAAACAAGAACAAAAATACTCAAAACAGAACAAAAATACTCAAAACAAGAACACAAATACACAAAACAAGAATAAAAATACACAAAACAAGAACAAAAATACTCAAAACAAGAACACAAATACACAAAACAAGAACAAAAAGAACCAAACAAGAACAAAAATACACAAAACAAAAAGTACAAAAATGGCCGCTGCACAGACGAGGTCATTCTTAATTTTTCGAGTGTGAATTAATGAACAATTTTTGTTCTTCTTTGTACATTTAGTCCATTCACAGGTACAAATCTATTCTCTATACGTCTGTAACAAAGGAGAGGAACAGATCTAGGGTGTTGGTTAGTTAATTTCCTGTGGTCCTGATTATGTGGGTTGCTCTGGATTCGCATCCCTGACTCTCTACAAAGGCCTCTGTGTTCCCTGGAAAGGTGCCGGGAAGGCCTCATCCCATATTAATGTATGCTGTGTGCAAACAGGCTGTCAGGTTACTCAGCTGCTTCTCCTTTACCCATCAAACCCAAAGCACTGTGACACCCAATACATAACAGATAATCAATAATGAGGAGAACAATAACAACAGTAACAACACTGACAATGGAAATGATAAAAACAGCAACAATGACAATGGAAATTTACTTTGATTTCATAACGTGTCTCAACTGTTGACTGCCAGTCTTCTACAGAGGCATCTGCTGATCTCCTGACAGCTGCTCTCCCACGTGTGTGTGTGTGTTCACAGCGGCGGCCAAAGGCGGCGTGTGTCTCTCGGTGCGGCTCTGCTGCAGAATCCAGAGCTGCTGATCCTGGACGAGCCGACGGTCGGGGTGGACCCTGTGCTGAGGGCCAAGTACGTACAACTGTGTTTGAAAAAGGTCTTCAAACCAGCGGCTCTCGAGCCTCATGCGGCTGTTTAGCTCCCCTGCTGAGGCTCCTATCACTGATGCAACAGAAATCACAAACGTTTTTGTTGTTGTTTTTTTTTAATAGTTTTGTTGTCATTTTGTGTGTTTTTAGAATCAGTTTGTGTATTTTTGTCTTTTATGTTTTTCTGTCTTTTTGTGTGATTTTGTTGTCGTCATATTGTGGGTTTTCATAATAACGTTGTGTATTTTTGTTTGTGTTTTATGTTTTTCATATTGTCATTTTTGATATTTTGTGTTTTGTCGTCATTTTTGTGTGTTTTTTGAATCATTATGTGTATTATGTCGTGTTCTGTGGTTTTGTTGATATTTTGTGTGTTTGCTTTGAGGGCCGCATGTGGCCCGCTAACCTCCAGTTGCCAATCCCGCTTCAGTGTTTCCTTTTCCAACCCCCAGGCTGCTTAACAGCACCCAGCAATGCTGAGTTATGCTCTAAATGACTTAAAAGATGGTTGTGCGACTTCTTTGTCTTTGTGCAGGATCTGGCAGCATCTGGTTGAAATCGTAAAAACGGGGAAGGTGTCGGTCATCATCACCACACATTACATCGAGGAGGCTCGGCAGGCCAACATGGTGAGTTCTTACTTTTCTCTGTTCAAACAAAGGGTTAAAGAAACAGAAACAAGAGATACTTTGGAAGGAGTCAAGCTTCTTCTTCTGTGAAAATGTAGCTACTAGCGTTAGCTGCTGCTGGTTTATCAAGTTTTTCACACTGGTCCCACTCTAATGTTCTGATTTAAGTGGTGACCATGTTATGTGGTGGTCGACTTTCTTCTTCTTCTTCTTCTTCTTTGGAGGTGAGTATGAAACTGCTAGCATTAGCTGCTGCTGGTTTATCAAGTTTTTCACACTGGTCCCACTCTAATGTTCTGATTTAAGTGGTGACCATGTTATGTGGTGGTCGACTTTCTTCTTCTTCTTCTTTTTCTTCTTCTTTGGAGGTGAGTATGAAACTGCTAGCGTTAGCTGCTGCTGGTTTATCAAGTTTTTCACACTGGTCCCACTCTAATGTTCTGATTTAAGTGGTGACCATGTTATGTGGTGGTCGACTTTCTTCTTCTTTTTCTTCTTCTTTGGAGGTGAGTATGAAACTGCTAGCGTTAGCTGCTGCTGGTTTATCAAGTTTTTCACACTGGTCCCACTCTAATGTTGTGGTGTAAGTGGTGGCCGTGTTATGTGGTGGAACCGGTATACCGCCCACCCCTATAATGATAATAAATATACATATATATCCAAGTCCTGATCGAGAGGTAATGTCCGATTCCGATCAAGTCTGAAACCACGTGATTGGGCCCGATTTCTGATCATGTGATCAGAACGGGACATCCTTAATTATTACACTAACCACTAACTCTTTTGTCGTTAGCATGAATAATGCTAATAACCCAAACCGTTTGTTACCCTAACCCTAACCCTTCGTTACGCTAACTGCTAACTCTTTTGTCATTAGCATGAATAATGCTCTTTTGTGTATTTTTATTGTCCTTTTGTGTATTTTTCTGTGATTTTGTCTGTTATTTTGAGACATTTGGGTTTACTTTTAGAGCTTCACCAATGTAGCTTGCGGGCCGCATTTCTTTTGTTTATCTCTACCTAACCCTAACCCTACCTAGCACCACTAGATCCCTCCACCTAACCCTAAAAATGCCAACATAGCTCCAAAGGTGTCATAATCTAGCGAACGACGCTTAATGACAACTTAATGACAGCGTTCATGACACCTTATTCATGCTAATCAGCCTTATGCATAAAACTGCAAATAAGTGTTACCAAAACCAGGTTAAGATACGCAGATACCAACTTTAGGGGAAATTAGGAAGCAACACCACTCATGTTCACATCTGGTCAATTTTCTATGTTTAGAATGAGAAGTACTTGCTGTATTTTTATGATCAGATGTCTGAGGTGTGCTACATGTGGTTTCACTTCTCTTTTATTGTTCCCTGTTGTCTTACTTTATATGATATTACTGTATTCAGTGCAGAAGTGAAGCCTGCCTGCTTTGTGTGCAGACAGAAGTGAAGCTTCAGGCCTGGTATTTAAAGCTCTTTTTCACTCTTTACTGCAGAATTCCTCCTCACATGATGAGTTAAACGTTGCCTCGGGATGTTTATAATTGCAGAGAAACTCTCCTGTGTGGGACACAGAAGTCTGGGTTTGAAATGACGAGTTATTATTAACATGTATTTTACACAATACATCTATTTTTAAAAAACAAATTACAATTACATTTTCTATTTTTTTTTTTTTACTTATTTTGATTATTGATTCATTAATTTTATTATTTCTGTTTGTTTTCTTATTTTTTCCTTTTTATATCTTTTATTTTTTATTTTTTTGTTTGTTCATATATTAATTTGTTTGTTTACTTGTTTTATGTTGTTGTTTGATTTCACTAATTTGTGAATTCACTTGTTTTTTTATGTAGAAAAATATATTATTTACCATTTACAATATTAGTTATAATATCACACAATTAATTATGAAAAGAACAAAATAAACTAATTGCAGTTACAATTACATTTTGTATTTATTAAAAAAAACTTTGCTGTCATTGAGGATTTTATTTTTTATTCATTATCTTTTATGATTATCATGTTTAATCTCTTATTTTTTCTTTTTATAGTTTTTTATTTGCTATTTTTTCTACATTTATTCATTGTTTATTCATTCATTTATTTAGTTGTATATTTTTTGTGTTTTATTTATTTACCCGTTTATTTTTACATTTCTATTCTTTCTTATTTATTGATACATTTATTTCTTTACATATTTATTTGTTTGTTTGTGGTTTGGTTCACTAATTTCTGAATTCCCTTCTTTCTTTTTATTTTGAAAAATGTATTATTTACCATTCAGAATATTAGTTCTGATATCAAACGATTAATTGTGTCTATGGACAGATTTTTATTTATTTTTTATTCTAGTTATAACTTTAATTAATATTATTGTATTATATACATATATTTTATTTACATTATTTTGATTAGTTGCTTATTTACAAACGTCCATGGACACGTAACAAAGTCGCACCAACTGGTTTGATGCGTGTTTATTTTTGTGCTGCTGGTGTCAAACCTGGAGCAGGAGAAACTGCACAGCACAGTTTTAAAGTCTCCACTATAATGAGACTGACTTGATGACGTGTGTCTGCTGCAATACTTGACTTCAGGAATGAGGTTGTGTCAACACGCCGCCGCGGCTTCCGACCTGAAGCACAAAGCAACTATGTGCGTTTGGCTCAATGAGCGAAGTGTGTGACGCACGAAATCAGGCCAGGGTTGTTTTCGCATTTGTATCATTGAATCAGGTGACCCAGCAAACAAAAAAAAAAACAATGAGTACCTGTCAGCGGAGACTCCGCCCACTGAAATCCAGGGTTACTGTTTATCCAAAACATGCCAAGTACAGTCTATATTTAATTTCAGCGACTTCTTTTTGTCTTCTTTTTGAATAATGTGTTAAGATTTATGTACAAACATTTAACAAAATAAACTTGCCGTAATTATTGTACAGAAGCCAAGGACACATCAAAGTGATCAGCAGATGCCTCTGAAGAAGACTAGCAGTTGACAGTCGAAATATGTCAGGAGATCAAAGTCAATTTCCTAAAAAAATAAAAAAAAAAACCTGTTTTCTGAATAAAATAAAACTTACCAGGGCTCTACACTAACTTAGTAGTAGTTTTGTATGAAGTAACAGGACCATCTATAAGGGGGAATAAAGGGTAGAACTTTTTGGGGTCCATCCCTAAAGTCAGCAAAATGATGGTCCATTGTTCTATGAATCTGTTATAACCACATTTATTTATTTATCTGAATAATATCCACTGTTATCCAGGAACGTTTATTATTATTTGCGTCATAGTATATAGTCATCTTAAAAATGTAAATCCTTGTTTTAATCAGGAATAAAATGGGTTAAAAGTGACCAAACATGGTGGAAATGGTGATGAGCAGCTTTGTTGCGCTGTGGAGGTTCTTCTTCTACTTATTATAAGAGGTTGTAAATGAACACATTGGTGCACTAGCGCCCCCTCAAACTGAGGTCAAAAGCTGAATTGTTTGGTTTTATTTCTGGTATTTTTAGCTGTAACGTTCTCATTTATTTATGAGGTCTTGCGTGCGATCCACACAAAATGCCTCCGCGATCAACCGGTCGATCGCTATCAATGTATTGTTTATCCCTGATTTACACCATAGTATATAGTCAATAGTATATAGTGACGAACAACTCAAAAATGGAAAAGCCTGGCATCTTATTGCTATGCACATACTGCAAACAGATCTGTGCTTCCAATATTGAAAGCATCAGCCACGAAAGAAGCTGCAAAAAGAAGTCTCAAAGGAGACGAAACTTAGGAATTGCCTTATTAAGCTGAATCGGCGGTCTGCATAGACGTAAAGAGCCATAGAGAGTAATCTTAAAGATGTACATTGTTGTTTGAACCACAAATAAAATGGGTTGAAAGTGACCAAAAATGGTGGAAAACGGTGGTGAAATGGGATTTTAAAAACCTCAGAAATTGGTTAAAAGTTGCAAATTAGAGTGGGCAAAAACGGACAGAAAAAGTGGTAAAAAAAGGTGTCAAAGTGTCAGTATTGGAATAATTAGATAATAGGCATGACAAATCGTGAATGTGGTTAAATTGGCAAAAAAAAAAACAGCATGAAATATGGTGAAAAGATGTTAAAAGTGACAATAATGGAATGGGTCAACATATGCAACATCACGTGGGAAAAGTGGTGGAAGTGGTTTATAAGTACGTGTGGAAAAAAATTTAACAAAAATGCATTAAAAGGAGCAAAAATGCGGCAAGAAAAAGTGATAAAAATAGTTTAAAATATGGCAAGTTTGGTGTAGTTGCAGAAAAAGGGTAAATAAATAAGCAAAAAATGGGCTGAAATTGTTAATAAAGTATATTCTTAGTTTCTTGAAGGCATTTTGCGACCCACCCCGAGTGTCTTTGCAACCTCAAATGGGGGTCCTAACCTCTGCTATAACAGTAGTGGTCTGGGAGAACATGCAAACCCCGTGCTGAAAGTGTTGTTGTTACTCCACGTGTGTGTTTTGCAGGTCGGTCTCATGAGAAACGGACGTTTGTTGGCTGAAGGTCCTCCAGACGCCGTCATGAAGCAGCACAGTGCCACTGTGAGTCTGTGTGTGTGTGTGTGCATGTGCGTGTGTGTGTGTGTGCGTTTTTCTATTGTAATTCTGTATTTTGGATGCATTTGTATTTTAACTGTGGGTCCCTGTACATAAGCGCTTGAGCTTCTTGGGTCTCCCCTTTTTTACAAAATGGACTTCTTTATAAACAAAACTGAATGATAAAAATTGTCACGTTTTGTAAATAAATAAATAAACATGGTACTGCGACCTGAATCAGAAACATCCCTAAAACCACATGTTTCTGACCCGCTTGCTTTTTTTTCAGGAACGCAGGGGGTCTGCTGGTGTCTATCTCCAGCTTTCTACGGGCGCTAGGCGGGGGTACACCCTGGACAGGGGCACCAGTCCTTTGTAGGGCTAAATGGTTTTTATAATAATAAATAGAAAATTATTATGAAATATGAATTAAATACAATTATTTATTGATTAAAAACATCTTAAAACACACATGCACACATATGGATACAAGTTCTTTTTGTCTTCTTTTTGGAAGTAATATATTAAGGTTTCACTTTTTTCAGGAAATTTACTTTTATCTCCTGACATGTTTGGACTGCCAACTGTCAGTCTTCCTCAGAGGCATCAGAGGCCTGTGTCCTTAATACGTCTCTTCTCCAGAGACCATTGGGCGACAGGGGGGTGTGGCCAGCCGGAGAGAACTTTCAAGTTGGCCACGCCCAGAAAGAAACATGAATGCGATCAGTAGATGCCTCTGAGGAAGACTGACAGTTGGCAATCCAAACACATCAGGAGGTCAAAGTAAATTTCCTGAAAAAAGTTGTCTGAAGAGATTAAACCTATTAATATTTGGACTATGAATAACATTAATGTTGTTATATTGATACAATGTAAAAATTATTTAATAAAGATTATACATTTTAATAAGCTTTCCTACAGTGTAAAATGTTCATTTTAATGTAATATATTTGCTATTTTAGAGGGAATTTCGAATAATAATAATAGTTATAATAATAATAATGTTACTAACCTAAAACAGTCATGTTTTTGAGGGGAAAAGGTTGGTAAGAAAAAAACAGAACAAGGGTTTTTGTGTTTTATTGATAACATTATGGTTATTATATTGATATGTTGTAAAAATGTATTTGATAATATTGCTAGATTTTCATTTTCATGTAATTTATTTGCTTTTTCAGAGGGGGATTCTTAATAAAAATAATAATAATGGAAATAATGTGGCTAATCTAAAACAGCCGTAAACACATGTGCTGACTATGAGTCACGTTTTGTGGGAAAAAGATTGGTAAGAAGAAGAAAAATGGGGTTTTGTGTGTTTCTCTGTAATTTTGTGAGTTTTTTGTGTGCGTTCACTTTTGGAGCTGCACCAAAGGCTGCGTGGTGTGCGTAAAAGCTGCTGCTGGTGGACATCCCTGATGATGGAGTGTGTTCTTGTCGTGCAGACTCTGGAGCGAGCCTTCCTGCAGCTCTGTGAGACGTCGGATCAGGTGGAATCCAAACGAGAGTCCAGCTCTCTGGAAATCAGTCCTTCCTTCCTCAGCGGGAAAGACGAGAGTCAGCCCATCCTCTCTGTGGGACCTGCAGCTTCAGACGACATCCCCATCTATTCAGGTAATTAGACAGCTTTTATTTCAAACTCTGTTTACAAGGTGCACAGCTGGTATTATTATTATTATTATTATTATTATTATTATTATTATTATTTAATAATCCTTGACATGAAATAAATAAAATAGCAATAGAATAAGAGCATCTTGTGAACATTTTTGCACTGTTTACAACAGCAATAGCCTATTATTAGTAGTAGTAGCAGTAGTAGTAATAGTAATAGTCGTAGTCATAGACGTAGTAGTCGTAGTCGTAGTAGTAAATGGTAAATGGACTTATACAGCGCTTTATCACCACTGAAACAGTCTCAAAGCGCTTTACATATCAGCTCATTCACCCATTCACTCTCACATTCACACACCAGTGGGACAGGACTGCCATGCAAGGCGCTAGTCGACCACTGGGAGCAACTTAGGGTTCAGTGTCTTGCCCAAGGACACTTCGACACATAGTCAGGTACTGGGATCAAACCCCCAACCTCTCAATCAGAAGACGACCCTCTACCACCTGAGCCATGAAAATAGGAGCTGTGCCTGAGCCTGTTCCTTTAAGAATGGGGGCTTATGGGTAATGTAGTAGTGGTAGGGAAGTGCATTGTGTTTATGTCCCACCCGGTACTCGTGCTGTACTTGGCGGAGGTCTGCGTTATCCAAATGCTCTAGTTATATATGTGATGATTTTAGTTTTTCTTGTTACTATTATTTTATTATTACATAAGTACAGATAAACTGTCACTGTTTTTGGTAAATGCTGAGAAAGTAATGGCTGCCTGACTCCAATGAGTAATATTAGTTATTATGTGATAGATATAAGCATGTAATGATATATACAGTAAATATGTATATATATATATATAATGTGTTTGTGTCGTAGCTGACTGGAAGGTGAGAGCGAGACACGTTCTTCCAAAGTGGAGAAACATCGCGGCTCTGATGATTAAGACTCTGGTGCGGATGAAGAGGATGCCGGGGTTCGCACGCACACACAGACACACACACACACACACACACACACACGGTGGTTTATTGCTGGTTTTTATTGTGTGTGTGAGAGTGTGTATTTGTGTGTTGCAGCTCGTTGTGTTTCCAGTTCCTACTGCCCGTCATCCAGATCTCTTTGATCTGTTTGTGTGTGGGAGGAGATCCTGAAGGGATCCACATCGCTGTGGTCAACAACGAGAGCTCCGCCTCCTCCTACAGCAACGCACTGCTATCCTTCCTAGACAACTCCAGTGTGACGCAGGTTATTATTTTATTTTTATTATTATTGTGATTTCACTCAGTTGACTTTTTTCTTTTGATTTTTATTGTGTATGTCGTAATCCTCAGAAACTCAGCTAAAAGTGTAGCCAACCCACATTCAGAACACAAGACCACAGCGCACACACCAGGCCATTATGTTCAAAGAGGGAAAAGTCGACAACTCAGTAAACTCGGGTTTTCTCGCTGTTGTGAGTCATAAAATATGCACAGAGCTCTATAACAAGAGCCTATGTGAAACTACAGGCCGAGCTGAACTGACTGTTATACAGGTCAGGTATGTTACGTACCAAAACAACGCCAGAAAATCAGACAATACACAGCTGCAAAAGTCAACAATGATGACAAATTGTGTCTTACCTTTGTTGTTTCTTATCAAAAGTTGCTGTAATGTTCATTAATCTTCATATTTTGATGAAATCATGTCATTACCATTACTGACATCCAGGCGGTTTTCAATCGACTAATCCATCCTATGAGCCCACCCCCATAGTGTTTGATATCACCAATTGCTCAGCTTTGCAACACTGTGTCAAGCATTCTGGTTGGCCAAAGCATTGCTGAACAAGACCCATGTGTAACTGCACCGAAGAGTGGAACCAAAAATAGCAATGCACATTGCACAGAAGAAACCTGAATAAAAATAGATATGTGTTTATTTTCAAGCCACATTGCACCATCTAGTGGTCAAACATTTGACTGACACATTACAGTTACACACTTGTTTCCAAACGTGTGGAAGGATTTGGCACAGTTGTGGCAAAGTGGGCTTCCACCTCAACTTTTTTTTATTTTCAAAAACATGTGTAACTTTGGCCTATTGTTTATTATTGTCACAAAACTTGCTGCAGTTGATGTCCATACATTAGTTCAATTATTTCTGCCTTTGTAGCCTTCCTTATTGAGAATTGGCTTTATATTTTTGTAAATCCCTGGGTTTTTTTTAAGGCGGACTACAGATTTCTGTATTTAAAACATGATTTATTGTCACTCAGTATCATATATTTCCAAAATTTCACATCAACTGTAATCACCAAGGGTCCTCTGAAAAAAAATTGACCATGTAGGTCACGTAGAAGCCTTGAAAAACATTGGTATGGGTATGTGATTTTCAGGAGAAGAGGCTGGGGGTAGGAAAGCTTAACTTTTGTCATTGTTGTTGTTGGGGAGCTGAATTGTGTGTATATGTAAAATGGGTTTAATATATACATTTTATTAATCATATTTTATAATAACGCTGATATTTTAATGGATTTATTTTGTCAAACTACATTTGACATTTTTTTTCTATATCTATTTCTATTTTTTTTTTTTTAGATAAATAAATAAATAAAAAGAAATAAACGTACCACTAACAATAATAACTGTGGGTGAGTTGGTGAAGTTGTGATCGTGGTCTCAGGGCATCGTCTTGATCTTAAACAACACAAAACACTTTAGTTTCACTTCTGCTCGGGGTGAAAACACTGTGGGAGTTTCTGTTTGAGGAGAAAGTGAAAGTACACAAATAAGACATTAACACTACAACACACTGATCCAACCAGATCTCTGAATCATGTTCCTCTCTGACATTTACTCTCACAGGTTTATACCGTAATGAAGGCTTATCCTGGACTTTGCTTCCTCTAGGTGGCGCTGTCTCACTCTGAAGCCTTTGAGGGGATTTATAACGGCGAGTACTGGGGAGTGGTCGGCTTCGGAAAGAACTTCACCAGCTACCTGACCAAACGGTGAGGGTTTGGAAGTTACTAACGGTAAAAAGTACAGAAAATCTTAAGAAAAACTGCAGAAAATGTAATAAAAAAATATGGAAAATCTAATAAAAACTGTAAGAAATCTGATAAGAACTACATGGAATCCATAAAAAAAAAAAAACATCTTCAAAAAACTATATAGAATCTCAAAAAACTATGTAAATACTAATACAAACTACATCAAACGTAATACAAGCTACAGAAAATGATACTGAAAATCTAATAAAAACTGCAGAAAACTGATAAAACTACATTCAATCCATAAAAAAACTGAAAATCTCAAAAAAAAAAAAAAATACATAGAATCTCATAAAAACTACATAGGACCTAATACAAATGACAAAAAATGATTAAAAAAAACTACAGAAAATCTAATTAATAAATACAGAAAATGTAATAAAAACTAAAATAATTCTTATGAAAGATTCAGAAAATAAAATAAAACTACATAGAATCTCATAAATACTCATAAAAAACTACATAGAACCTAACACAAACAAAAAATGTGCCTGTGTGTGTGTGTGTGTGTGCGTGTGCGTGTGCGTGTGCGTGTGCGTGTGTGTGTGTGTGTGTGCGTGCGTGCGTAGGATGATACAGAGACAAGTTTCCAGAGAAGTGGTCGATGGAGGATCAGTGCACGTGTGGCTCGACCTGACCAGTGAGTTACACGCAAGCATCAACGTGTTTGGAAGGAATACGAAACGGCCTCTGCACAGACGTTAAACAGATGTTAAACAGACATTAAACAGATGTTAAAAAGATGTTAAACAGATGTTAAACAGCTGCATGTTAATGCGGCTTCATGGAGGATTTGCTTCATGTTTGTTTATTTAGGAACAGAGCTAGTCGTTATAGGTCTGTAACATAGAGCAGGGGTTCTCAACCTTGTGATTAGGACCCGATTTGTGTTTACGAGACACTGGTGGGGGGTCGCCAGATGCCTTCAAGAAACTAAGAATATTTCTTTAACAATTTGAGCCCATGTTTGCTTGTTTTAAACTTGCCATTTTTTAACCTATTTTTGTCACTTTTTCTTGCCATATTTTTGCTCGTTTTAATGCATTTTTGCTAAATTACCTCCATTTCTTCCACTTCTCCATCAAATTTCAACGCCCTTTACTTCACATTTTTTCCACTTTACAGACATTTTCACCACTTATAAACCCATTTCTACTACTTCTCTGCATATGTTGACCCATTATTGTCACTTTTAACCTCTTTTCACCATATTTCATGCTTATTTTTGCCAATTTACCCATATTCACGATTTGTCATGCCCATTATTTGCCAGTTTTAACTAATTGTTCCAATACGGACACTTTGAACCCTTTTTTATCACTTTTTCTGTCCGTTTTTGCCCACTCTAATTTGCAACTTTTAACCAATTTCTGTGGTTTTTAAAATCCCATTTCACCTCCTTTTCCACTATTTTTGGTCACTTTTAACTCATTTTATTTCTGATTAAAACAAGGATTAACATCTTTAAGATGATTATATTCTATAGTGTGTCCATGTGAACAAACACTATCCATTTACCATGTCCAGTTAGTCTATATTAATATGGCGTGGGTCATGGCCATTCTCCTGTATATTTCTATAGGCTGGATAGAATCAGAAAAAAATCTAAACTTGTTCTTATCACCTTTTCTTCCTCTGCTGCAGATCGACAAATCGCCTTAATGCTGCAGAAGAAGCTTCACCAGGCTTTCCAGGTGGGAATGTGTTGCAATAAGTATTTACGGCTCTGTATTTGGCCCCTGAACTAAAATGAGTTTGACACTCCTGCCCTTTACATACAGTATATCATTCCCATTCTAGCTTTCATCGTATTATTTGTTGATTTATTATATGTCTGCAGGCCTTCGTGGACAATAAGTTGAGCAGTATGGCGTACATGGTGGCCTTGCCGATAAAGGTAAGAAAACAAGTAAAGCTCAGCTAAGGCTGATTCTTATCTCTGATAATCGCAACAATGTTGCCATATTAGTAAGTTTTATATGGCGAGCAACAAAGCTAGAGAGAGAGAAAATATGATAAGAACTACATAGAATCCATAAAAAACAGAAAACCTTAGAAAACTACATAGAATCTCATAAAAACTACATAAATACTCATTTAAAAAAAACAAACTACAAGAAACCTAATACAAACTACAGAAAATGATCAAAACTACTGAAAATCTAATAAAAACTGCAGAAAGCCTGATAAAAACTATATAGCATCCATAAAAACAGAAAATCTTAGAAAATCTGCATAGAATCTATAAAAAAATAAATACAGAAAAGAAAATCTTGGAAAAGCAACTTTGAATATCGTAAAAACTACAGAACTTTTAATACAATCTGCAGGAATTCTAATAAAAACTACAGTATTTCTAATAAAAACTACATAGAATCTAATACAAACTACAGAAAGTGACAAAAACTACAGAAAATATAGTATAAAATATAGAAAAACTAACAAAACAAACAGAAAATTTAATGAAAACTACATAGAATCCATTTTTAAAGAATACAGAAAATCTGATAATAACTACATGGAATCTATAAAATAGATTTAATACAGAAAATCTTTGAAATGAATATCATTAAAAAAAACTTGTTGTTAAACAAAAATTGTTTGTCTTAATTGATTTATAATCTTCCTTCCAGTTTGAGGAGCCCATTTATGGACACATGAACACCGACTTCACAACGTTTGTGACGCCTGGAGCCGTTCTCAGGTCAGTACGAAGGACACACGATCGTTATCAATCACAGAGGTTGTGGTTCAACTGGTGATGGTGTTATTGTGTGACTCCGTTCTGACACATTGAGCTCTACCCGTTAGTGCTAGAGTTTGACTGGTGATCATTTTATTTTGTGACTGGTTTCTGACACATCGAAAGCTCAGACAAGTGGGTGTTGTGGTTCGACTTGTGAAGACGTCATTTTGTGACTAAATTGATTATACAGATGAATCCGATGAGTCAGCATTTATAATGATCACCAGTTGAACTGATACACCCAGCACTTTGACTGCTTCCAACATGTTGTTTTTCTCCATCAGCTGATAGCCTGCCTCTGTTGTTGCTGTTGTTGTTGTTTATGTTAAATGTCTGTGTGTGTGTTCCAGTATCACCTTCTATCTGGCGGTTGGGTTGACGGCGCTGTCCTTCGTCCTGGAGAGGAAGGAGGGACTTTTGGACCGTTGCTGGGTGGCAGGTTAGAGGTTCACACATGAGCATGGTTAGACATGGGGGGTATTTCATCAAACCCAGCTCAGGGTTAAGTCCAGGTTTAACCTGAGAGTCTGGCTCCGTTAAGCCGGGTTCTAACTGGAACGGCGGTTTCAATAAAGAGGAAACACCTTGGCTGCCATAGTAACACAGTCCGTGGGTCAAACTTGCTCTCGACCAGGTTTAAGCAGCAGGCGTGGCTTAAGCTGCAAACGCACTCTCATGAAACCACGTCATCATTATCAAAGAAGTCATTTAGTGACGCTTTAAAACACTCAATAAAGATCTACAATAAAAAAAGACTTCTGTTATATATATATATATATATATTTATTTTTTATTTATTTTAATTTTTTTAAATACAGCTTTCATGCGATATTTTAAAAGGAAATTAAACAGAATATCATAGTAAATGTTTTAATTTGCTTTGAAATCCATACAAATGACGATAGAATCATTGTCTTATTACATGTTTAATGTGTACCATGTGTTTAAACCATCAGTAATAATATATAAGGATACGTACGTATCCATCGCCTCCGTTTACCGCACGATATAAATGTGTCCATTCATTGATCAGAGATTAATAATGAGAAAGCTGTGAATACAAACTGTTCATCAAACACTCACTAGTCTCATAAATTACATATTATTTAATTGTGAGTTACATCATCTCTTTTATTAAACGCTGACAAGTGTTAAAACGCACACGATCAGTGTGTGATCACATGTTTCAGTTATTTTCTATGGTAAATTGACTAAATAACACCTTCTTTAACCCTTTACTACTTTTAAAATGTTCAAACCACAGTCGGTCCTTTTTTTAATTTAATTTTTTTTTATGTGTCCGTCATTTATTTTCACTGCTCAGTAACAGATGATGTCACATCCTGTTGGTCTCAGCATTGGTTCCTATTGGCTGTCTCTCTAATCATTAAATCTGTGATCGATCTCGTGGGTCTTATGAGGGCGTGTACTTAAGCTAAACACTGTCAGCTGATTGGCTCAGTTGAGGAGCTTCAAGTTGAGAAGAGTTAGATGAAATGGTAAAATCCAGCATGGTCACAGACGGTTTAGCTAAACCAGGTTTAAACCATAAGCCTGGCTCTACTTTGATGAAATACCCCCATGGTTTTCAATCAAAAAGCACGCTTTTATTGTGAAGAGCTACGGGAAAAAACTTTTATTTCCGGGATCTTATCTTGGCTTTTAAATTTCAGAAAATGTGTCCTCACAGGTAACAAAGTTAAAGTGTGATTCAGTTCTTGGCCAGCAGGGAGCGCAGTGTGATCACTTTAGAAACAGAGGGCAACAAATATATATATACTGTATATACATAGTGTGTATATATACAAACATGCACAATAAAAACATTTGACGCACTGGTTCTTGAATTTTTAGTTTATCATACATTTGTTCATTTTTAAAATAAATAAACAACCTTTAAAAATACAAATTAAATATTTTTATTATTGATTTTTCTTTTTTTTTCTCGTCTTTACAGTAATTTGATTATTTTTTTCTTCTTTTTCTAGCCATGGAAAATAATTACTAACTTGCTATTTAAGGTTTATTTATCATTATACATTTTTTTGTGTTATTATTTCATGTGATATTATATTGTATTTATATTTTGATATTATTCCATCTAATATGAAATATTAATAGATATTTATATATGAATTAATTCTACACGTAATGGCAATGAGAGAATAGTTTATAGTTTGTTTGTCCAGGAATAAAAATAAGTAGTTTAATAATAAAACATCTGAATATGAATAAATGGATGTTTTTTTTTTTTTATATCCTGTGTGTGTGTGTGTGTGTGTGTGTGTGTGTGTGTGTGTGTGTGTGTGTGTGTGTGTGTGTGTGTGTGTGTGTGTGTGTGTGACAGGTGTGAGCTCTCTGGAGACGTTGCTGGCTCATCTTTTCTCTCAGCTGTTTGTTATCAGCGTTCAGATCATCTTATTGCTGCTCTTCATCCTGCTCGTCTTCAAGGTGGGACACACACACATTTTAAACACCTTTTATGTGAATAATATTTTAAAATACATCAAAAATGTATTTTTGTGTCATTTTGACTATTTTTGGAAAAATTTGGTATGTTTTTTGGAGTTAATATGTGCGTTTGAGAGCTCATAACAGTTGCTGTTACGGTTCAACTGGTGATAGTGGGTTTTTGTGTGAGTCATGTCTGAAACCATTAAACGCTCAGACAAGTTAGTGTTACAGTACGACTGGTGATCATGGTATCTTGTGACTGGTTTCTGACACACTGAGGGCTCATAACAGTTTGTATTGCGATTAAACTGTAGATCGTGTTTTTTTTTTTTGTGAGTCGTGTCTGAAACCATTAAACACTCTCGCAACTTGGTGTTGTGGTTCGACTGGTGATCATTTTATCTCATGACTGGTTTCTGATTCTGATTTATCTTAGGTTATATATATATATTTTTTTTTTTGCTAAAACAGTACATATTTATTTATTTATTGTTATGTTATGTTGCTTTTGTCTGTTCATTACTGATGACTATTTAGGTAAATGCTTCAAATAAGATCTTCAAGCTCCTTTTATCCATCTATTATGTGATCATGTGTGTTATTCTGTAATTGTGCAAAATAAATAAATAAGATCAAATAAATGAACTATTTATTAAGTATTTTATGTATGTGCACTCTTTACACCTCTGTCATTGAGTGTATAAGTAGCTGTTGTTGTGGTTACAGATGCCTAACGAAGGCTCCCTGGCTCTGGTGGTGGTCCTCATCGTGCTCCAGGGCGTCACCGGCATCTCCTTTGGCCTCGTCATCTCCTCCGCCATCGACGACGAGCAGAACGCCAACCAGGCCGCGCTCGGCATCTTCTACCCAAACCTCATCCTCAGCGGTGAGCAGCAGCACCGGCACCAGTCTAATCCCACCTCCTCATTAATATAATTAACATTGTTAATGGTTGTTATATCTAGGTATCATCTGGCCCGTGGAGTGCATCCCGTATCCTCTGCGTTACCTCAGTCTGGCTCTGCCTCAGACGTACGCCTCAGAGTCTCTGCGCTGCATCATGTACAGAGGTCAGGTTCACAGTCACTGCACCTTATGATTATTGTGTATGTAGAGAGATGTACGGAAGCAGATTAGGGACAGTTTTGATGGAGGAAATAATTTTGGGCAAATCAAGAATAAAGTTGAAATGGCCAATGAGTTGACAATTGTCATTTTGTGTATTTTTGCTGCCCTTTTGTTGGTTTTTGGAATAATTTGGTGTGTTTTTGGAGTTAGTATGTGTGCTTCTCTGTTTTTTTTTTGTAATTTTGTGTATTTTTCTTGTTGTTTTTGGAGTCATTTTGTGTATGTTTCGTGCACTTTTGTGTATTTTTTTAAATCAATTTAGTGTGTTTTTGGAGTTAATACCTGCGTTTTTCTGTTTTCTTGTCATTTTGCGTGTTTTTGTTGTCATTGTGTGGGTTTTTGGAGTTAATATGTGTGTTTTTCTGTTTTTGTTGTCCCTTTGTGTCCTTTTGTTGTCATTTGTTTATATCTTTGGAGTCATTTTGTTTTTTAGGACCACATTGCTCATGTTCCAGTCTAGAACACACACCATTTTAGCATCTCTGACCATCACTATCACTATCAATGTCTGATAATAAATTAATAAGATTCATATCAAATCGTTAACTGGAACAGTGGGAACGCTAAATATTGAATTATTGATATAATGAATGTTGATATAAGAAAAAGGTACTGTTATATGTAATAGTCAGCATTTGTGGAGCCTGGTGGTGGTATCAGTGATAACTAACTGTCTTTAGCTCTGGTCAGGCTGGGGTTTGTCTCGGATGATGGTGTGGAGAGGCTTCGCCGTCACTCTGGGCTGGAACACCTTCTTCCTCATCCTGGCCACGGTCATCCTGAAGCTGAGGACGTGAAGGACTCACCTTTCATCCTTTATCATCCCCACAGGTGAGAGAGAGACTCATGTTAATTACATGTTAAATAATATCAATATTAATAATGAAAATAATACGTAAGACGACTCATGCATAAGTTATTTCCAGGGATGTCATTTCATTTTAATTCCTTGCTGCCTTTTTATCCCACTCAAATTTTGTGAAAATAATCAACCCCCAAAATAAAGGTTCCATAGACCAGGGATCCCCACTGTAGCTGAAGGTGGACATGACCATTGAAGAACAGTCATGTGGAGACAGGACCATCTATAAGGGGAAATAAAGGGGAGAGATTTTTGGGGTCCATTCATAAAGTCAGTAAAATGATGGTCTATTGTTCTATGAATCTGTGATAACCACATTTATTTATTCATCTGAATAATATTTGCTGTTATCCTGGAAGTTCATTATTATTTACATTAATATTTACAGTTTATTATTATTTGTGTCATAGTATATAATCATCTTAAAGATGTAAATCCTTCTTTTTAATCAGAAATAAAATGGGTTTAAAGTGACCAAAAATGGTGAAAAAGTGGTTCAAAGTGTGAATATTGGCCTAAAATCAGCAGAAAAAAGTAGGAACAATTACCGATAGTTTAACTTTAAACTGGCAAATAATGGGCATAACAAATCATGAATGTGGTTAAAATGGCAAAAGTAAGCATGAAATATGGTGAAAAGATGTTAAAAGTGACAATAATGGGTCAACATATGTGACATTAGATGGTAAAAGTGGTGTAAAGGGTTTATAAGTGCCGAACATGTGCGGAAAAGGCATTGAAATTTGATGGAGAAGTGGCAGAAATGGGAATAATGAGCAAAAATGCATTAAAAGGAGCAAAAATATGGCAAAGTTTGTGGTAAGTTTGGTGTAGTTGCAGAAGAAGGATAAAAATAAGCAAAAACCGGCTCAAATTGTTCAGAAAATATTCTTAGTTTCTTGAAGGCAACTGGTGATCCCCTCTTGGTGTCTCCCGACCCCAAATGGGGTCCCGACCCCAAGGTTGAGAACTCCTTTAAAGGGGGAGATTTGGCCTCCGGGCCTTGAGTTTGACACGTGTGCCTTAATCCTTGTTGGTAGTTGTCTGAAATCGCTTTGTAACCTATTAAAATACCTAATTCTTTTAATGTATCATGTGATCATTCATTAAAACCCTTGAATTGAGACATTTGTGTGTTTTGTTTTCTTTGTTATTTTCATGCACAGGTGAAACAGAAACTCACCTGGACACCGTGTCGTGTGCACAGCAGAAGGAGACGTGACCCTCAACCCTTCGGCCTGATAAAGTTATACCGTATCTTGTTTCAAACCAACGTCTCTGCTCGTAGAAGATGGATTTTTAGGTCCAAGTATAGCCTGAGAAAACCGTCAAGAAAGCAGAAAACGACGGAGCCTGAGCTGTTCCACCTCCGATAAACACGACAAAACTTCTCCTCCGTGAGCAGGAAAACACACGAGAGCCTGACGTGGGAAGAGCTTTAGATGCACATCATTTATCAGGTGCTGAACATCACTTTTATTCACTCATGGGTTGTTGGTTTCACTCCTTATCTCGTTGTTTGGTGCCTTTGGTGACGGATGGTTTAATCAGGCTCTACTTTGCTGGACAGAGTAGGGATAGTGTTATTATTTTTTAGCTTTATTTACATTTTAATCACCTTTTATTTTGAATGTTTACACTGAAGGAAATGTAAAAGTTGCTGTTTTAGGGTTTAAAATATAGAGATGTATGAATATTATGGACATAAACATGTTTTTTTTTTTTGCACATTTTATTATAAATGGTTCTCTATTATGGAGATCGATTTGTGTCTTTATTATTCAATAAAAAAAAGATTTTCAATTAAAAAAAAAAAACACACACACTTTACAATTTTAAAAGTTTACTCCAATCAAAAAAAAAATGTTTTCAATCAAAAGGGAAAAAAAAGTGTTCAAATGCTATTATTTGGGTCTCAAATAATTTATTTTTTTTCATTTAAACACTAACTTGGAAATATTTACTGTATTTTTGATTGAAGTAAACTTTTTTTTCTATTAAAAATATTTTTTTTTTTTTATTGGAAAGATTTCTTTTGAATAATAAAGATGGAAATCTACCTCTATTCTCTATGTTGATCAAATGCTGTCACAATAAAGAAAATATAGAAAAGACAAAGATCTGGGTTGGTTTTGTGCTTTAAAGTGGCTTTTTTTCTTTGTTTTATACAAATAATAAAGGAACAGGAAATACATTAAACAAATGAAAAAGATAGATAGATAAATGTGAAAGTAGGTCACATTGAATATCAGTAAAAAAAATAATTTAAAAAAGCTTGAGTTTAAAATGGTAAATGCTCAACATTCTGTTGACATTATTCCTCCCATTTATTATTGTTGCGCTCTTGTGTATTTCGGTCATTTTTGTGTTTTTGGAGACATTTTTTGTGTCTTTGCAACATTTTCTATATTTTTCTATCCTTTTGTGTACACTTTTTTATTTTGTTGTTGGTTTTTGTGTTTGTTGAGTCATACTCTATTATTGTTGTCCTTTTGTGTATTTTTCTGTCCTTTTTTGTGTTTTTGGAGACATTTTGTACATTTTTGTTTTTTCATAGTTCTGTTGTTCTGTTTAATTTTCCATCATTTATTGTACTTTTGGACACACTTTGTGTATTTCTGTTCTTGTTTTTTAATGTCTTGAAGACGCTTCGTGTGTTTTTCTGTCCTTAAGAGTACACTTTTCTAATTCTGTGTGTTTTTGTTGTCAAAGATAGATAGATAATTGTGGAAATAGGTCACTTTAAATGTCAGTAAAAAAAGAAATGCTTGAGTTTAAAAGGGTAAATGCTCTCTCTCTCTCACACACACACACACTTCACCGTGTGATACACTCAACATTCTGTAAACATTATCCCTCCCATGGTTACCGTTGCCATGGCAGCGTGACAACAGCCCAGCCAGCCGCTCAAACAGAGGCCGTGTTATTCAATATTGGTCCGCAGCCCGCTGTCTATCACATCATGTGCACTTGTTGCTAAGGTTGGATCTTATCTCAGCACAACGTAAACAACTACAAACAGAAGCTCACACGATCACATGAGTGCAGAGCTGATGTTTGTGCAGAAAAGCTGTTGACATCAGGATGATGGATGGATGGCCTGTAACGGATGGAGTGTCAACCTGTGGGAAAACCGAACATGATTTATATTAATGCTTGGTAATGATTCAACAGCTGACAGCAGAACAATGTTTAAAATTAGTGTAGAATGTCAACTTTTATTCAAAGCATGCAACAATATACAGTAATTACACTTGTAATGCCTCGTGTAATGTAATAATGACCTGTCAAAGCTCTAATACAAGAAAAAATGACTGTTTTTGTCTACTTTCTTGGTGTTTTTTGGGGATAAAAGGTGAATTTTTGGTCATTTTGACTATTTTTCTTTCATTTTTTTTTGCTTTTGGAGACTTTTTGTATATTTTTCTGTCCTTTTGTGTACACTTTTCTTATTTTGTGTTTTTTTTGTTCTTGTTAAACTGTATATTGTTGTTGTTTTGTGTGTTAATTAAGTCATTCTATTTCTTATTGTTGTCCTCTTCTGTATTTTTCTGTAGTTTGTTTTATTTTTTTTCATTATTTTATTTTATTTTTTTATCAGCACTTCCACTTTTCCTTCTACTACATTAAAAAGTTAAAACAATATTATTTTTACTTTGCTACTTTAATTTTACTTTTACACTACTACATTTAAAAGTTAAAAAAAATATACTTTTACTCATTACCTTCATTTTTCCCACCTCATTACTCATTACAACTTATAATATGAATATATTTAATCTGGAATGGGAACGTTCAAGAGCACTAAAAGAGCAAGAGTTTTGCGTCTTTTTATGCATATACTTACTTTGAAAAAAATACTTTTGACTATATTTTTACTTTTGATACTTGAGTATTTTTTTTCACAAGATACTTTTGACACTTAAGTACATTTTATATGAGCTTTTTTTAAGACTTTTACTCAAGTGATTTTTCTAATGGAGGACATTTTTTAGTTTTGGTATTCGTACTTTTACGTCGTTGTTTGGTTTTTTTTGTTTTTTCCAGGTACTTTATACATCTCAGGAAGAAGAAGAACTGTGTCTACGTTGTACCTCTGTTCCTCTGTTGCACAGCAGAGAACAAACATCCAGGAGGAGGGAAGTGAATCAAAGGGAGGCGTGTCCCACTGCTGTAACCGTGGCAACGTAAACAGGAGCCTTCAAACACTGATTAAAGTGTGAGCGAAGATTATGCAAGGTTTAAGGCACGCACAGATGGTTTCTTATGTTTCTGGAGGTAAAAGCTTAAAGGCCAAGTGGAGGGAGGGTGTGTTTGAAAAGCCCCACCACTCCAACGTCTATGAAGAAGTGTGTGTTTTACAGCGTCTCCGCAGCATAAAAATAAGCCTGTTTCCATGTGTTGAGAGGAAAAGGCTTTAATCTGCTCTTGGCTTCACCTGGTTTTTCCACTTGCTCTCATGCTGACAGAGTCGTCTCGAGCCAAATATACAGGTTTTTTTTATTGCTGTTTAAACATGTGCAAAACAAAAGCAGTAACCCAGGGTAGAGAGGCCGAGGTCACATCGACCAGAACGGCTGTAAAATCCAGGCACTTTACTGGGGTGAAGTGCAAGAGACACGCTTTAGGTTAAACCAATACAGTTCAGCCCAGGAGTCAGACAGACTGTCCACATTGGTGTAAGAAAAGCTCACATTTATAAATGTAAACATTTAACAGATGACACACATAATTAAACTGAAAATCCAAATAAACAAAAAAAAAAAACACAAAAAGGGGGCAAAACATTGAGTGATCGAGCACCCCTTAGAAAAGGCAGGGAAGGTCATAATGGCATGAGGAACACCTGAGTGGAAGCAGGAGGAACTGCTCAATCTCTCTGCAAAGTAACAAAGAGGAACTGCAAAGTAACTGAGGGTGTATTCGGTGATATATGGCGATATTTCATCGCCTCATTATCGTATCAACCCAAAACATTTCCAAATCATTTTTTTTATCTGTTTTTTATTCTAAAAACAAATAAATTGCGCTCACATAGCACGTAGCACGTAGCACGTAAAAATGTGTGTGTTTACCGTGGAAATTTTATTTATTTTTTTAATCTATTGATCTTTGAGGCCTACACTATGTATTTATCTTTATACTTTGTATTCTGTTTTTACATTTAGTTTTTCTTTTAAACTGTTTCAAAATTAAGAATAATCCTTTAATGCCTCCAACTAAATTCCTCAGAGTCATTATTTTGCTCAACAAACAGACATTTCTGCATTCGTTACTCAAGCTGTGAATATTTTCTGTCCACGTTGGCACTGACTGTGAGCCAAAGCTAAGCATTAGTCTGTTGACTAATCACCATGAGCAATATAAGGCTTGTGTTTAAAGGCTGTTTTTAATACAGGCAGATTATAGAGGTGTGTAAATGCTGCACAAAAGGCTGAGGTGTAACATTTTATAATTAGCATGCTGTCATTTCTTTAACTAATCAAACTGAATATTTGACTCATTCTAGTGTAATGGAAAGCATGGCATTATGTCATAATCACCATGCACCATAAAGTTCCCACATACCATCTTGACAGTGACTTGTGCACACACATCATCAGGAAGAAGAGAAACAGGGTTTGCAGCTCACGGAAAACAAAGGCGTAACACAATCAATGGGATTCAATCCAACACGCTTCATCAAGTCAGAGAATGAAAAATACTTTCAAGGAAATTGAGAGCAGAAAACACAAGTAAGTAGCAGGAAACACCAGAATTGTGATTTTTCTGTCATGCAAGATGATTTTCATGCTCATCAAAGTCGAAATGCACTGCAGAGGAGTTGTGAAATGTCAAACCACTGATGAGATCACTGATTTTATTCAGATAAGAACAGGAAATAAGCTTTATTTTGAATTATTTCACTTTGATTTAACGCTACTTCTCTGCGTGCCTTTTTGTTTTGAGTATTTTTTATTGAAAGCATGGAACAACATTAATACAGGCTCCACAAGGCATATATGCTTCTTTTTTTGAAATAATAAAAAATAAAAGTTAGTCACTGTACTACAATCACAGTGTCGCAGAGATAAGTATGCTTATGTGAACTTAAAACAACATAAAGAGGTAGCACCCGTAAAAAATATAGTAGAAATAAATACCATGAAATAATAGAAAAACAAATAAAAACAAGTATTTGGAGAGATGTCATGTGGATGAACACACAACAGATCTGACCCCCTGTCTGTGTGCCTTTTAAAATTGTGTGTAGTGATTCTTTAGAAATAATTACATTTTAAAATATATTTTTAATCAGTAATTATTTTCATCAGTTACTAGACATTTCATGCGACCCCACATAGGGTCACGGACCCAAGGTTGAAAAACACTGGGTTAAACTGATGTGAAAATCCTAATACGCTGCACAATTGCATGGACAGCAAACATGGTCTGTGCAGCTGCTGTTTCACTTATTTTTCACTTATAGCTATTTAAAAAAAATACATAAACATGTATATTTATATAAAATAAATACAATAGAATAAAATTGAAAAAGATAATGTGAATTATCCTGATGTATATATTCTGACGTTTTTAAGGTTTATTTTATTTCATTTTTTAATAAAAAATATCTATAAATGTATGATTATAAAAATAATAATAATAATGTTTATTTAATTTTACGAATTTTATTTCACAAATTTATTATACATGTTGCTTCTGCTTTTTACTATTAGTATATTTATATATACCGTTGATCTTGTCCCGAGTGTTGTTATTACTACACGTTTAATAAAGGCGGAAGTGAAATTGAATAAAAAAACTACAAATCCCGCCTCTCGTTGCGTCGGCGTCCTAACGTTCTGCTTTCACTGAGCATGCGCAGAGTTGTAGGTCGGGGCTCGTCCGTGTGTTTACGTTGAGATGCTCACAACAAAGGACGGAGCCTGTCATTTAAACACAGTGGATACGACTGACCCACAACTCCTGCCTCAAAGACTCACAACAAAGCTCCACAACCTCCGCGTTTACTCGTGGTTTCATCTCAAAATGGCCTTTTTGCTTAATTTTTGGCTCCAAACGCGGAGAAATTAGGTGGGAAAAATCATCATCATTTTTTTTTTTTTTTTTTTTTTGGCGTTTCAGTGGAGGATTTGTTAGCTTTAGCAATTTAGCTTCGGTTCGGACTGAGTGGATACTTTGTGGACAATAAAGCCAGGACTTGGTCAGCCTTTGCACAGTGAGTACACACAGACACCTGACTCAGTTTCACACTGCTTTACCTCATTTGGTAATGGACCGAGCGAGAAACACACACACACACACACACACACACCTGTCTGTCCTGTATCTGTTCAAATCTTAAAGCTAATGACTATCTTTTCTATTCATTTCCATCTCACTTCGTTCCTAAGTCACATTCTCAGTGTACATTTCATTCACTGCACTAGAGCAAAATGCAAAAACACACACACTCATTATTTTTTGAATTAAAGCCAATATTTAAAAAAAAAAAAAAAAAATGTTTTAAAAAAATGTCTAACAAGAGAATATTAAAGTAATTTAATGTTTTCAACTCACACGCAAAACTTTGGCAAATGTAACTCAAACAAAAACCTTTAAACTACCACTTTTAGATACTGTGTGGGATTAATAAACTAATATATTCATTCAACGTTTGTTTATGATATATAAAAGCAGAAAAATAACATAAATATGTAATTATTAGATCATTATTTCTAATGTAAACTTTTTAACATGCTTTGTAATCTCAACATTTCATACCTTTTAGTTGTTTTTACATTGGTTGCAAATTAGCCTTTAATAGAAAATCTCTCTCACACACACACGATGTATGTTTTATATCTGATATAAAATCCTTTTGTCTCTATGACATAAACACATAAAACAGAGAGAAATGTCTGAAATAATATTCTATTTAAAATGCAAACGTATGCCATCGCCGTCCCTGGTTTGGTTTTTGCTGCTATGATTGTTTAGGAGGATTTAAATGGTTTGAAAATGTTTATTTTATAAATCATATGAGAGGATAAAGGAGGCAGCGTGACAGACACAATAGCGAAAGCAGACAGAAAAAAAGGGCCAGGAATCAACAGTATGACAGGATGTAATAAGTCAATGTTTACATCTTTATCATTTATTTGACATGGCAATTAATATGTAAGTAACATACACACTCGCTGGCCTATATTTTCCTTCACAACTGCTTCATTTCATGGTTTTTGTTGTTGTTTTATGGTGATATCTTTGTCTTTCTGAGCCTTTTTGCTGTGTTAAATACACAGTATCCTGTTTTGGTCTTTAAAAGTTCTTTGGTGACTTTTCAAATGATCTTATCTCACAAACAAGCAGCTATCAGACCATCTAGGCACCAACAAAAAACAGACAAAGGAAACAGAAACGAACCACAAGAGGGAGACATATCAGATTAAAGTCACTAAAAACCAAATACTCAGTGCAATAAAAAAATTATTGAAAAAAAAGTCCAAATCAGCCTTAAAACAGTCACAAGAATAAATAATCTGTCCACACCCAAAGTGGAGAGAATATTGATGATGAGTGTTTTTAAAGAAAATTACACAGTTAACGAGGCAAGACCTGTATTTACAAGGCAAATATGTATTTGGCTGTTGAACATTGGAAAAAATTGGCAAAAATGACAACCTATATCTGGATTTGTTGACAAGTTTGTTCTTTTTACAAATTAAATTATAAGTAATAATGCAGGGAAAACAGAAGATTGATTTTGACGTTAAATATCACCTTGAGTGAGGGTCAAGGTCACACATTGAAACGAGATGTTGCTCAATGGTACCAGTCCGAGCACTGTATCTCAATTTGTGGCCAAGTTATAGGGAAAAAAGTATTTTTTCTTTCTAGAAAGATAGAAAACGATGTGAAACGGATCAAAAGGCGAGATCACTGGTTCTCAAACCATTTGGAATTGCGAGACACTGGGAGGGGGTCACCAGATGCCATTAAGAAAGACTTTGAGCCCATTTTTGCTTATTTTTACCCTTTTTCTGCAACTACAAATTTGTCATATTTGAACCTATTTTCATCACCTTTTGTTGCCATATTTTTGCTCCTTTTAATGCATTTTTGCTACATTACTCCCATTGTCATCAAATTGCAATGCATTGTCTGCACATTTTTCCCACTTTCAAGACATTTTCAACACTTAAAAACCCTTTTCACAACTTTTTCCACCTAATGTCGCATATATTAACCCTTTATTGTCACTTTTAACCTCTTTTCACCATATTTCATGCTTATTTGGGCAAATTTAACCACATTCATAATTTGTCATGCCCATATTTACCAGTTGAAACTAATTTTTCCTACTCATTCTTCCAACACTGACACTTTGAAAACTTTTAACAATTTTTGCTGTTCGTTTTTGGCCACTCTAGTTTGCAACTTTTAATCAATTTCTGTGGTTTTTAAAATCCCATTTCACCACCTTTAACACCATTTTTGTTCACTACATCTATAAGATGACTATATACTATGCTGTAAATAATAATGAACTTCCAGGATAACAGTGGATATTATTCAGATGAATAAATAATTATGGTTATCACAGATTCATAGAACAATGGACCATCATTTTGCTGACTTTATGGATGGACCCCAAAAAGCTCTCCCCTTTATTCCCCCTTATAGATGGTCCTGTCTCCACATGACTGTTCTTCAGTGGAAGTCCCCAATGAGTTTTACATGCCTCTGTAAACCTTTCAAAGCAGTCTATGCTTGTTTTTGTGAGAGCGTGAAGAACTTTAGCAACACAAAGTGAAGTCCAGGTAAAGGCAACGCCGACTGAGCTGAATAATCATTTTACGGGGGACAAATATTGAGTACAAGAGGATTTGGGTTTAACAAGTTTGTTATAGGCTTGTTAACAACCAACAGCACTTTGGTTTTAACGTGCACAAACATGCAGTGCACGGAAAGAAATAACAATGAAGCAGTGCATCTACCTCAGGCTTGACTTTTATTTCTACGTGACATAAACGTGCATCACTGGGGGTTTGATGAGGAAAAGAAGTGTTTAAGGCTAGCCTACCGTAGGCCTGTGATTCTGCTGAGTATTAAAATTTGCTTCCTCACTGCTCTACGAATGCTCAGCTGTGTTTGTTACATAACAGGCAGGAGAGCACAAGTGTTGCCTTGACTCATTTGTACATTTGCAGAGGGTGTGTGTTTGTGTGTGTGTGTGTGTGCGAGGACCAGATCGGCCCCACTTCTCGGTTTCATGGAGGAAACCAGAGCTGGTGGTGTCGGACAGTAGAGCTGAAAAAGCTCTGATGTCTTAATGGGGAAACCTTCCAGGCTTACTTTAGTCTGAAGTGGAAAAAAATATAATACCTAGGCAAGACCTGTATTTGTAAAGCAAATACATATTTGGCAATTGAAAATTTAAAAAATTGGCAAAAATGACAACCTGTGTCTGGATTTGTCGACAAGTTTGTTCTTTTTACTAATTAAATTGAAAGTAGCAATGCAGGAAAAACAGAAGACATGTTTCAGTTGACATGTTTCAAGTGTCCACTGCCAGTCTTCTTCAGAGGCGTTTGCTGATCTCTTTGATGTTTCCTTCACTTCCGCAGTGGACAATCGAAACGTGTCAGGAGATCAAAGTAAATTTCCTGAAGAACAGTTGTCTGAACAAATGAAACTGGGAGTGTCTCGATCTGATATCGATATTGGATATCGGTCTGATATTAGCCTCAAAACGAATATCGGATATCTGATTAAAAATTCCGGATTTTCCTTTTTGTTTCTGTTTTTTTTCCCCAGTTTTATTTTTCCTCAATTGTAGAGTACTGTAGATATTATTTTGAAGGTTAAAATGTATGTAACCAATTGGTTAATATTGAATGGGTCAGTTTTTATCATACCTACTGTTGCTGACTAATGTTCTCTGTTTGACTAACATCACTTGATCAAACCTTTTTTAACATTCCACACTACAAAATAAGTAATTGTTATTTTTTCATTAAAAAAGAAAGAAAAAAAATGATGCCGATATCGGTATCATATCGGAAATGAAAAACTTGAATCGGAACATCCCTAAATTAAACCTTAACAGAGTAAATTTATGATGAAACGTGGGAAAAAGGAAATGAGTATACTCTAAAACAGAATTTCGTAAAATTTGAAATGTGTATGTGTTTATTGTGAATGTGTTTTCCTAACTGGGATGACAATAAACCTGAATCTTAAACTTGGGTTTCCATTTGTTACATCGCGTTCAACGCAGCGTTTTAACCGTTTAATTTACCCTGAAAGTCTGCTTCGTCTGGCTGGAGTCTGGGACTATCCCGCTGTGAAAGCAACCTTAGTCTCTCCCATATAAACTAACCCTTGAACTTCTTGGTTTTTTTTTCCTTGTTCAACCAACATTTCTTTGGTTTTGCCATCAAGATGATGAGCAGAAGTGTGATAGTTGACTTCATGTGACCTTTGTACAAGCCTAATTCTTTCACATTGAGCTCCAAGCTGATTACAGAGGCAGCACTTGGAGCTCAAGCTTTCTAACAGATCAGACCAATACGCACTTGATCCTCGAGGTAAGATTGATACTATCTTTCTTTACATTTGCCTATAGTGTGATAGTAGATCAGCAAGGACAAGATTTCCTCTCCTGATGTTTGTCGGAGCCCAGTTTGGCTTGTTCTTCCTCTTAAAAGTGTGTCAAACATTGGGAACAATTTATGGACTTGTTTCTGCAAAGGTAGGAATTTAAAGAGGAGGTCAAGCATGAAACCACCAATGTCGGTTTTCCATGGCTGTAGCAAGTCTGTTCCTCAATTCTCTGAGGAATACACTGCAGAAACGAGTTCCTCCTCTCCACTCCCTAATATTTACTCCACCAGGAGAGAAACGAAGAATCAGTCGCATTAATTACTATCAAATTGTTAATATTTGGGGACTGAAAAGCGCCTTGAACAAGCTGCCAGGGAAACAGAGACAATTCCTGCTGTCAGAACAATCAGTTTTCCCACATAATCATCTAAGACAGAGGTGTCAAACTCATTTTAGTTTAGGGGCCAAATATGGACCAATTTGATCTCAAGTTGGCCGCAGATTTTAGATTGGGGGAAAAAGCAATTTTAACATTGTTGTGCCGTAGTTTTCAATACCAGTCCCTGCAGGATCTTCTGTTTAAAACGTCTTGATTTTGTAACAAATTTTTGTGTAATTTGGTGAAATTGTTGCAAGATTTAGGGAAAATGCTTATAATGATATAAGCATGGGGAAACTGGGAGCTCCTAAAAGTATTGTTTGAGATATCTACAACTGACTTATTTGTAGGGATGGGCGATATGGACTAAAAAAATTATCCCAATAATTTCTGGTATTTATCCTTATATGGAGTGGTTAGCGTTAGCTAGTGTGTCCGTGTGTTAGCTTAGCATAGTTAGCTTTAGTTGAGTTTCCAGTTCATAATCGTTGCAACGGGTTCATCTCTGTCCCCGTGTTTGTGGAACTTTGGGTGGACCTGACGGGATTGGTTCACTTTGTTGGATGGTTATCTGGTCGTAACCAAGTTGCGGTCTATGATTTATCGCAGCTCGCCAGCTTCATGTGGCTGTGACGAGCACCGCCATCTGTGGGTGTGAGAGTGCTGGGGGCGGGGGGTTTGGTGCACACCACGGCCATGGAGGCTTCGCTGTGGAGCTCCCGTAAACAGCGTTCTGCTCCAGAAAATAATACATTGACAACAAACGGGCAGTTTTGGCCTGTGGAACAACGATTTTATGGGCATTCTTGGCTAAATTGAGGGACAAATGGCAGGTGACCCTCGCTAATTTCAGACATGGGAATTTATTGTTTATATCGTGGAATGACATATTCTTACCTGTGAGAATATTTTTGACGATAAATCATAAACAATAGAATATCGCACATTCCTACTTATTTGGTAATTTCTCATTTTTACTGTCTCCCTTTGGCCGAGTTGGATGCTCTAAAGGGCCAGATTTGGCCCCTGAATCTTGAGTTTGACAGAAGTGATCTAAGAAGTCGACGTTTCATCCGTCCACGACAATGAACTATAGCAATCTCAGCATTTCCACCATCACTGCCTGCATTCACCCCTGACACTATTTATTTATCTCTTGTGTTTGTCTTGTTTCTGAGCCTCAAGTTCCACATTTGTTTTTTTATGTTGCGCTTTGAAATTGAAAGGACGAATAAAGCACCTTGAATCCATGGAGCCTTGAAGGTCTTGACTTTCTTTTTGAGGCCTACGTATTTTTTCAGCTCTCGCAGCAGAAACCAAAAGTGCCGCCGAGATTATGTAACAAAAACAAAGTCTACGAGATCGTGGAGACGCCTCTTGTGGTTTCATTCCTCTTTCTGTGTCTGACAGGCGACTGCAGCTCAAACTCCTGATGTAATATGGCACCACACACACATACACACACAAGCGCGTACACACACTTTCATAACCATACTGAGGCCTATAATTATCAACCCTCCAGTTTGATCATACTTGATCTCCATTTCCTGCTTTAGTTTCTAACTTTCCTGTCTCAAATAAGCCACAAAGGATCTCGGGGCTTACATTTAAAAAATTCCTAAATTGTCTTTTCTAATATACTCATTTCCCTCTCATTCTCTCGTCCGTTTGCTCATTTCCATTTCGTTTTCGTTTAATCAGCTTACTGGCTATTAAACTTCCCTGACACCATGGCAAACAAGCTTTAATATAATAACTGTGTAATATAACTGAATATAATAACTGAGTTAGCTGTTGCTATTAATTAATATATCTATGTTGGAATACAGCCAAAATTATTGTGGGGAAAGCCCAAAACATGAAGGTGAGGATATGTTTAGTGCCACTTTGCAATTTATGCTTGTTTTAAGAAAATTTATGATAATAACAATATTGCCATTGTCAGAATGGATTCCGTAATTTTTTCAATGAGAAAGATCATACCTTGATGAAACAATGGCCAATGAAAGGAACCTCATCAAAACAAAGTACACATAGTTTTCTCCTTGAACATGCAACACCGAATTTGGTGTGATATGGTTTCATGTATTTATATGTAACGACATGGGGCAGATTCACTAAGATCTGAACGAAAGGGGTGGTAAACCAGTTGTGTCCCTAAATCCTTTGGTGATGCAGTTTCCTCACCTGCTGCAAGGAATTCACTAACATTGCACCAATGATTAGTGCACGTGCAAAAGTGGTGGAGACCACCCCTATTTAAATGAGCGTTTTGCTTGTTCAATGTGGACAGAAGCACACAATGACATTTGAGGAAGTTAAGGCAGAGGCAGGTGGACTTCTCTGTCTGCTGCACAAACATTTACCGCTAATAATGTAGAAAACTAAATAAAGAAGAAAAATGTTTTAAAAAAAAATAAAAATTTAAAACCAAATGATATTTTTTCCCCTAATTTTATGTGGCTGCAACATCAGGTCCTGTAACTTTGATTTGATCAGTCCATGAAAAACAGGCAGATTTGGACAGAAACCGTCCTATTGATCTGCCGTTGATCTGAGTTAATACAGCAACACAATTTGTCAATCAGTCTGCACCATTTGAAGATGATCTACTGACCATCATCCAGCAGGTCTGAGCAGCGCTGTGTCACCACACTCTCATATGTGAACATTGGTCCATCACTGCATAAATTACGCATCTGATCAGCTGATTCTGGTCTGATGCTGCTTCCATCAACGCGACACGAGAGTTTGACATCACTGGAGCGGTGCATCTGTTAGAGCTGTCCCGATACAACTTTTTCATTTTTGATATGATACGGATATTGCAGCCTTGCGTATCGCCGATATTGATTCGATATCAGCATGAATCATACGTACTTTTTTGTTATTAACCAATTGGTTGCATACATTTTAACCTTCAACATAAGATCTACAGTATTCTACAATTGAATAGAATAAATAAAAAATGAATTGAGAAAAAAAATAATTGGAAAATCCAGAAATTTGAATAGTGACATCCATGCAGCTCCGTGCACAGCATCCTCTCTGCACCACATCGTGTCACACACACCCAGACTCCACACACACCGGGTGTGCAGCTTTTTCTCTCCCTCACACACACTTTACTCACACTTTATTTTCTCATTCTATGGATGTTAATATTGACTATTGTTTTATTTAAATTATTTTCTTATACTAGAAAGGTTCACTGGAGCCTCCGCTGTGTTTTGTGTCAAAATTTACTGCAGCGGATCTCTGCGTGTGTGTTTGCACCTGCTTGTCAGTCATACTATTTTCTGGTACTAAAACAATCATCACAAACTGTTCCAGATTTGATGAATTGCATTATGCCCACTGCATTAAGGTATTTGCATGCCCGACTCCCATTTTTTTGCGCCCCTTATGAGATCCGCCTACTTTACATTTCATCAGAGGGAAACACGCTAAATGCATTGAGGCCGAGCGGATTGTGACACGCTGAAGATGCGCAGTCCTGATTCCCTGGAGTTTGTACTCCTTATTAGCACATGGAGTGATGTTTGTGCATGTTTTAATACCCCTAAACATTTAGTGAATCCGCCCCAGAATCTGTCGTCTGCACCCAAAGGCTCGTGGTTGCTTGTACGACATCCGTGTTCACATCTCTCCCACAAGAAGCTTTTTTCTGTGTTTTTGTCTGTGTGGACACAGCGAACGGGGTCCTCATGCTGAATAATTTATGAGGCTGTAATGTGAACCCCAGTCCTCCTTTTCCTCCCCCTGCCTTCTGTCATCAGTCAACTTCCTCCTGTGAAAACAAAGGGAACATTTACATGTAAAAACTAAACCGTTAAATAGGATACAAATCAAATATATACTATACAACTACATTTTTTTTTTGTTTTACAAGTATATTATATTCTATATTTCCAAAGTAATTGAATGATCTATAAATGCAGTAAAGTATTAATTTATTCATTGTTTTAGAATAAGATGTATAAATCAATATATAATAAAACACCTTTTAATAATATAAAAAAATGCACGTTTTATGATGTAAAATACTGATGTATCCTACTCTAGTAGAAGTACTGTTACTCGATTGAAAGTGTAGTCAAGTACAAGTCATACATAAAATACATAATAGTTAATTTTATTTTATTTATTTATTTTGCACAATTACATAATAATACACATGATCACAGTAAGAAGTAGCTCAATTAAATAGTACTCAAAGTAGAAGTTACTAGTTACTTTCACCCCAACACGTTTATTGTTGGTAATAAATCTTGCCACGGTTCCCTTGCATACAGTAAACATCTCATTTATAAACTTCAGAAGCAAATGATCAAATCTTACACAATTGGAATTTAATTTATTATCCACAAAGGCATCTGTATAAAATAAAAGGTTTGTCAAAATTTTCAATTATTTTTTAAATAAAAAAAAAAAAAAAAAAATGAATTCAATTAAAAAAAATTCTCAAGCTGAAATAACCTCCGTTCAAAGCTGTTTTGGTGTGGTGCATTACGTTTAATCTGATTAGTCGGCTATGATGTGATGCATTTGATTGTTGTCTGGACATTTATTTTTTTTCTTGTTGCATAATGTCCGTTGATCATTTTGAAACAAAAAATAATAATTAACTCAGTAACGGTTTGGTGTAGAAATGTAAGGAATTACTTTACTTCTTTTAAAACGTACTTGAGTACAAGTAAAATGACTGATTTAGAAATATACTCAAAACAGTACAAGTACCCATAAAAGCAACTCAATTACAGTAACGTGAGTATTTGTAACCCATTACTTTCACCTCTGCTGGAGGCTGTGTCCACCACCCTCTCACTCCTGCTCAACATGTTCACGTCTGCTGTCTACTACGCAGCTCAGGCTCACATTCCTCACCTTGTTTCAAATGTCCAAGTCCTTTTCATGACCCGTCCCACATATCTGGTGCAGGGCTGTTCATAGCTGATGAGTGCACTGCACACACACAGTGTTGTGGCAACGCCTTCCCGTGGACCAGTGTTTGGCACCCAGCTGAAGTGGGTTATTCTAATCGGCCTCGTTAGCAGCGGCTCCTTTTTCCGTCCTGGTTTCAGCTCCGAGAGGCATCACACGGGCAGCTACAGTGTCTGTCATGGGTCACAACCTTCATCCCTCCAGCCTCTTGTCACCACTTTTACTCATGTTCAACTGCATTATTTACAGCCTCCAATTTTAATTTCAGAGTTTACACATTCTAGCTGGGTTTCCAGGCGATATTTCTAAATGTCGACAAAGTATAATTGCGTTTTTAACGTGTTTCCATTTAATGTTGTTTTGGAGCCTCGTAACTCCAGTGAAGACTTCTCTGCAGAAAGACGGACGCTCCAAACCTCCTTAGAACACTCTGTTTTCCTTTGTTGTCCAAAGTGGCACTAATCATTTATAAGTATAATAGTTAAGTCTCCTCTTCTGTCTACACGTACCGTGTCATGTTTTCATGGAGGTAAGTGGTCATGTAACCATGTATGTCACGTTTTGTGACTCGTATTTGCGGAAAAAAGTGTTTTAATTGCACTTTTGTGACATATTTCAATATCAAAAGCCTAAAAACCTTTTAGCGATATTTGAGTGTTTTTTCGAAATTTTGGTGTTTCCATTACCAGTATTTATTGCCATTATTAGATTTTCCGCATTTCCAAGGGTAATGGAAACATAGCTACTTTAGACATCTTTACCTGTTTAGATTACTTTACCACAGTGTTTCTCAAATGGGGGTACGTGTACCCCTAGGGGTATGCGATGGCACGACAGAGGTTACTTGAGAGAAAGAGAAAGTGGAAAATGAACAAAGAAATGATAAGAACTATAGAAATAAATCTATTCAGGAGCCACTAAATCAGTATTTTGGGGTCGGGACCCAATGTGGGGGTCACCTTGAGTTTCAGAAAAATTTAAATAGATTTTCAAAAATGTTTAAATTATAATAATTTTTTAAAATTAAATATGAAACAACTGTATTTCTATACTTTCACTTTTTTAAATATGAATCTAGTTCAACTAAAATACATTTAAAAAATGTTTTTATCTGGTCAGACATGATCAAAAACTAATTCTAAAAAGAGAAAATGTCTTTTGGGGTTGCCAAAATTTCTTGAATGGGGTCACGATCCAAAAAATGTTGGGTACCACTGCACTAAATACTGTTTCTTTCCATCTATTTACAAAAAGAGATTCTTTAAAATGTGTTATCACTCGTTTATTCCATCATTATGCACTATAGTTGTTTTAAATCATTTTCTAAGGAAAATTGGGTAACCCCTCTTTTTACAGTCCCCTAGTTTACACTTCCGTGTATGAATAAGGATTTTCACTATGATTTTTAATTTGATGAAAATGGCAGGGTTTCGGAAACCTTTTAACAATTTGACAAGAAATTAAAAAAATAAAGAAAAAGACTGCCATCATGTGATATAAGCATGAGGAAAATGTGAGCCCTGCTTGGAGATATCTATTTGAACTATTTACAACTGAATTAGTTGGTAATTTACACAATGATTCATGGTTTCTCTGGCATTTTTTACTTTCTGCTGTGGGTCAAATTGGATGCTATAAAGGGCCAATTTGGCCCCTGGGCCTCGAGTTTGAACCCTTGTGATTTATACGTTAGCAAATGATGAGAGACACTTTATTAACTAATGCTCTTTGTTTAATTTGACTTTAATCCTTGTGTTTTATGTGACCTTTTGTTTGTTAAAGCATTGTTAGAAGTTGGAATAAGTAGTCTCAGACGTAAACTGCCTTTCTTGTTTTTGTTTTTTGTATCCCTCTTGCTGGAGCACCACCTTGTCGTTGGTCTTGAGGCTTGTGTGCCTCCATGACCCTGAGAGCTATGCTGGCGGGAGCTTCCACTCCTGGTAGGGTCACCCATGCCAGACAGGTCGAAGGGTAGAGGACAGACTAAGAGTGCTCCCTGGTCCTCCAGGTTGGAGGTTGGACACGGGGCTAACGACCCCGTTCTGTAAAACAAACCCTGTAACGAAGGAAACTATCTCATCTTGTCCCGTGACTCTGGGGCTTTCATAGTAAGCAATGGTGAAAGCTAACAGGAAGCTACTGATTGAAGGATGAGATTCCATTGGCGTTCGTCTCCCATGAGCATCTACTCACCGTATGCAGCATGGTAAACTTGGCTCTCTGGTTTTCTAATATTACGGAAAACGGATTGGAAAAACGGAATTCAGGTTCTGAGACGTAACAATCAATCTGGCGCAGACAAAGCAATCTAAGATGGGTTTTTTACTCATGGAAATGCCTTGCACACATGTTTTGGGACAATAATGTCTAAAAAGTTTAATAAAAGCACAAATCTGTTCAATTCTTCTGATTATATCATAATATGTTATGGTTTCATTTATTCAGACAACTTTTTATCAGGAAATTTACTTCGATCTCCTGACATGTTTCGACTGTTGACTGCCAGTCTTTTTCAGAGGCGTCTGCTGGTTGCTTTGATGTGTCCTTGACTTCCACGTAATAATTCCAGCAAGTTCTTAATGTCTTGGCTTCCACTTAATAATTATTGTTTATTCAGACTACTTCATGTTAAATGAAACCTTAACATAGTATTCAAAAAGAAGACAAAGCACTTGCTGGAATCATTGATGAACTCGCTATATGTTAAGGATCGAGTAGTCATCATGTTATTCAAGAATGTAATTCAGAATTACATTTGCATTAGGAATTGAGTTACAAGTTAAGTTTAAAGAATATTTAACTTTTATTCTGAATGAAAGAGGAATAAAGCTCCCATGTAAACAATCCATGAAAAAGCTACCTAACCTCCCACTTTTCTAGAGCAAGACATACTTCCTACGGGCACTGCACTAGTAAGTATAAAATGTATATCAAGCTTTAACTCAATTTCTCCTATTAGGCACATTTGGCTTGATTTCGGGAAGCTTTGCGAAAATTTTGACATGTCTCGTCTTTTGCTACACTTGCGAGATATTCAGTTTCTCATTTTTTGCAGGAAGATATTGTGTAATCACGTGATAATGTCCGAAACCATGTAGGTAAGTGTTAAGGTCGTGTCATATAGCTATTTCCATTTTACAAGATGAAGATATCATTCTGCAAAATTTAGTTTTGCAAGATTTTGAACAAAATTTGACATTTCCGTCTTTTTGCTACGCATTCAACGGCCCGTTTATAGGAAAAATGTTATGTAGGAACATGTTTGGGCCTTCAGTAAACAACTTAGCATATGTCTCAGCTTCTGTAATCTGATCAACTGTGAGCTATGTCTATAGACTGTTCACATCACTAATGATAAAAATGAAAAAACCTTTTTTTTTAACTATTTTAATTGCTGGAATGTAAGAAAAAATGTCATCTCTGTTTTGATTTATATTGTCAATGTTACTCTTTCTTGGGATATTATTATTATTTTTGCTTTTATGCAACTTTTTCATTTTTATTTTGGATCCCAACTTTGGGTTATTTCTCTACTTTACGCATGAATATTGAAACTCCTTTACATGAGGCCATTGTAGCTTGCCTCTGTGTCTTATAATCATTTGTTGTTTTAGTTTTTCACTAGTAACCAAAGAACATTTACAAACCATTGCATTTATTTTTGAAAACTTAATGTTAATTATAAACAAATTTCTCATATTTTATATTTGCTCTATTTTTGGGGGGTGTTTTTCCTTTAAAATACTAAGTACTAAGCTATCACAAAGTATGAATTAGAATTCTTTGTTGGAATATATGATCTTTCCTGATCTGCGATCTGTACATGCCGTCTGCTCAGTTACAGCCCCCTCCCCCCCCCCCCCCCACCCCCTTCAGCATGTAGACCGTCATGGGACCTCAGTGCAGACAGTCTGTGGCCATGCTAGACCACACACACACATACACAAACATATTGTATGTGTGTATACATTAAGGGAGGTGCAGACTGGAGAGCCGCTCCAGGGAAGGTTGAACATGAGACGTGTGAGTGCGGGGGGAATTGGGACTTCCTGTGTGTATTGAGGCGCTGAGTCGTCGTAAATCACTTCAGAGCGGCCTGAGATGGTCAGACAGGCGTGTCTCAGTGTTTCTGTACAATCTAATGTTTGGTTAAACCTTGGCTCAAAGACGTTCATGTGGATACAGTCATATATTTGGAAAAAACGACAAATCGTTCCCAACCTACAAACAAATTCCAAGAATGTGGAGATGAGTTTAGTTCAGACAGAGGATTTTAAACTTTATTTCACCTGCTAAGTCAATGATAACTGAAAATGAAAAATAAAGCAATAGATTAATGATAAATGATTAAATAGCTGTGAAGAAGCTAAATTAATCTGATGGAAAAACAACCTACAGCTACAGTTACATATTTTTGGGTTTTTAACACTTAAACTAAAGCGTTTAAGTCACAACTCTCACAATAAAGAATGTGCCCTTTTGTTTTCACAACTCTATTTTAACCACAGAAAGGCTTTATTTGTGCTATTCTGAACATCTTACACTCTTGGGAAAATGCTCTAGTAGTTCGGCATGAAGCCCAAACACAATATCTACACAGCAGACGACACACTCAGATCACCTGAACGTCCCACAAAAACACCCACCCACACTAACTTTGAGACTTTGAGCGTCTTCTCTTGGGCACAATCACTTGGAGCTTCTTATAAGTCACATCTAGGAATAGGATTCAGGATCTAGTGGTGAGAGAATACGAGGGACTTCCAGCAAGTTGCTCACATTTTCTTGGCACTTTTAATCCAGCAAACAGCACACGTTTAGGATTAGTTTAACACTTTTGCTTTAAAGCAGACATGGGGCAACTTTGATCACAGCGGGGCCATAAAACTGTGATTGTATCTAATTTGAGGGCCACATTATAAACTTTCATGTCAGCATTAGAATAATTACAAATCAGAGTGTCAACTCAGGAAAAAACAAAGGTTGTGTTTATGTCGTCAATTCATGTATTTATATATTTTATGGTCATTCTTGAATATTTTGTTCTTGTGTGCTTTTGGAGTCATTTTTGAAAATTTTTTTTTCATTTGTTGAGTTGTGGTTTTTTGTGCCTTTTAAACCAGCTTGTGTATTTTGTTGCTTTGCGTGTTTTATGGAGTCATTTTTGCATATTTCTTTTTACCGTTTTGTGATTTTTGGAGTCATTTATGTATATTTTTTCTCTGATTTTTTATTTATTTTTTTGTATTTAAAGGCAAACTATAACTTTTGGCCATTAGGCGCTAGACGTGAAGTCTAGCGCCCCTAGTTGCCACAAGCGCCGCAGCACTGTCGCAAAAATCAACAAACAGTCAGTCGAGCCAGCCTCCCTTGTCTTTTGATTGTGTATGCAGACAGTAGTTAACCTGATAAGGATTGGCTCTCAGGGCTGGGTCGGTCGGGCTGGGCTGGTCCAGCTTCTCCAAACTTACATAGTCGGTATTTCAAGAGGAAAGCCCCGCTCAGAGTATTGATACTGTCAACCTCTGTATATTGGCCTGAGGAATCATTTAAAATAACTCATATAGGTCAACTTTTTTTAATGGAAAAGTCCGATGTGTGCCTTTAAGTTGTTGTTTTGTGTGTTTTTGAGTATTTTTTTTTCTGTCATCTGTTATTTAAAGTATTTTTTGTATATTTTTCTCTCATTTTGTGTATTATAGTTGTTATTTTTGAATAAATTTGTGTATCATTTTGTGTTTTTGGAGTGATTTATATATAATTTTTTTCTGATTTTCTTTATTTTAGTTGTTTTTTTTTGTCTTTTTTATGTCATTATGTGTTTTTTTTCCTGTCATTTTGAACATTTACTTTGGAGGCCGCACCCACATAGACAGAGGGCCACATGTGGCCCCCGAGCCACAAGTTGCCCATATCTGCTTTAAAGCGTGTAATGTTCCAAAGCATGTCATGTACATGCATATCTTACGGCCACGTACGAGAGTTGACATTGTATTGCGTATAATTTCTTTTTGTTAAACCGAGCCGTTAAAAACATTAGGAAGCATCTGAGTGATGGTGGGATCAGCTGACAGCATGTTTCACATTTGGTTTCTAATCCGGTTTAGCTTCAGTGCTTTGACCCAGTGCTGCAAACCATTTAGTGGTGGAAAAGGTTGTTTATAGCCAATGAAACCTATTTAAATGCTGACTTTAAAACGTGGCGTCAGTTATTACATCCATCTGCTCCAACTCGGTCTTTCCTGGGTTTGTTTGGACGTGCCGCTTCTTCAGCTTTCCCTGTAGTAATCAGGGAAGTGGAAGTTTCTGATCCACTTTGGTGTGATTTTAGGAGTTTGTTTTGTGGGTTCCACTAAATTAGAACCGAGAGCTGCATGTGGACAAACAGTTTTTAGCATTTAAGCTTTTAGGTAATGTCACACCTTTTTATATTGTTCAAAAGTCTCATTTCCACAGCTTTATTATGCCTACTTACACTCATATTTATAACCATAATTGGCATGTTTGGTATGATTTCAGGATGTTTTACAGCCATTTAAATCATCTAACTTGAGTCTTGACGTTAAACACTGGCCTTTATGCAACAGATATTTTTGACGCTTGTCTGAAACAAAAGCTGGATTCTTGAATATCATTTTGCTGAGCGGTGTTTCCTCACAATCAAAGCCTCCTCCTGAGCTGGATCATTTATTGATGGGCTGACCCACTTCAGCAGGAGGAGGCTTTTATTACCACTTTACAGTAATGAGGAGGCCTCGCTGCTCACGGGGTCGGCTTGGTTTCCTGCTGGATTCTGTGTCTCATCACGTCCTTGTTTGTCCTGCTCTCACACATTTTGTGACCAACGTGCACAAACATTTTGTCGAGGATATTGTTATTATAATATTACTTCAAATATTTGCCTTTTCTTTCCTGTGTCAGGAAAATACATTTTTGTTTAATAAACAAAGAGATATTAAATTAGTTCCTGAAAGAAAGGAAGCCAAAAATGAAGCTATTTTTTTTATATTTGGTAAACTGTTTTTATGTATTTTTTTCAAATAAGTGTCAAATATGTATCTTTTGTGTTGGCAAAAATACTGTTACTTTGAGTTAAAAAGAAACAAAACAAAGAAAAAAATGTATTGGTTTCTTTTTAATAAATACTTCTTTGTATTTTCTGTTTAAGGATTACATTTTTAAAATAAAAATATATAATAATAATAAATGTTAATATATTTTTTATTACTTTTTTATCTGTTTTTGAAGGTCATTTTGAGAATAAACTTGTTTTTTTTACAGGAACTTTTTTTTTAAGAAACTTTTATTTTGGGAAATTGTCATTTCTTTTTAAAACTTTTTAAAAATTTTGTTTTTAATCAGTTTTTGTCCCTTCATGGCTAGTAACACATTTATACATTTGAAAAATAAATACATAAATCTGTGTCAAAAATATATTTAATTTCTCAATAAAACATAAAAAAAAGAAACAAAATTACTTCCCGCACAAAAGTAACTTTTTTAAATTGTCATTTTCTTCTTTGCAGAAATCTTTTTTTTTTTCTTTTTAAATATATATATATATATATATATATATATATATATATATATATATATATATATATATTTTATATGTTTTTTTTTTTTTTTTAATTTAAAGTAGTGGGAAAGAATTTTAAGGATCTTTTATAAGTTTAAAAACAATTAGTTTTTCTTACCAAAAAAATAAATTACGCATAATTTACAAAGAAAAGCTTTCCTGACACAGATGAAGAGGAAATACTTATTATTTATTTGTTTTTTATTTTGGTGTTGGAAACAATTTTTTTTAATAAAATAAAATAATTATGACTTATCGTGTCTAAATGTTGGAAGAGAGACACTAAACTTTGTTTTGAAAGTTTTATGTGAAAGGTTCACTGAGCGTTTCTCTTCTAAAGCCCTGTCGGAAATTCAAGTATTTGACCAATAAATCAAGTATAAACTGCATTTTGTACATTTAAAGATTATAAATGATGCACTTTCTCATTCATCATGTAAAAATACTTTATATTTTGGTTAAAAGTGAACATTTTGGTTGTAATTTATGGTCCTTTGTAGCTAATAATGATGGTTATGGGAGCGCTGCTTTCACTCAGCTGTCCCTGCTGCATGAATCCCAGCTGTTTCCTTCTGTCCGTGCTAACGTGTGTGTTTGCTGATGAACTGCTGGCAGATGTCGTCCGTGTGTTGCTACAGTAAACTTTAACAAAGTCCCTGTGAAGGTGTGAAGTTGTCATCCCTGCTTTTACACAGTCTGACCCCGAGTGTCCATTGTTGTAGGACTGTGTGTGTGTGTGTGTGTCGTAGCTAAGCAGCTGCTGGCAAGAGGCCACGCCAGGCTGGGAGGAAAGCTTAGACACACACGTACATCTCACACGTGTGTGAGAGACGTCAGCTTTTCACCGTGTGTGGGATAATCCATAATACTGTCGTTCTCGTTAGTGTTTCCCCCTCATGCTGTTACCTAACCACAAATTACTGATGCTTTTATATTAAAAGGGAATAGTCAAGAACATCTGGCTTTGCATTGACTGAAATACACGTCTTTAGTTCACGGAACAAAGTGGAAAACGTCTTTGTACTCGAGCTTAAAGCTTCGTTGACTCCACTCGGGCCACGACTCCAAATTCACACAAAAAGGCGACAAAAATACAGTTAAGCTTTCATTTATTCAGAAAAGTTTATTTTTACAGGAAATTTACTTTGATCTTCTGACATTTTTCGACTGCCAACTGTCTGTCTTCCTCAGAGGTGTCTGCTGATCGCTCTGATGTGTGTGACCACGCCCCCTGTCACCCAATGGTCTACCACCGGGTGAGGAGGAAGACTGACAGTTGTCAGCAGATCAAAGTAAATTTCAAAGTATATTTCCTGAAAAGATGTGACTGAATAGTTTAGTGAGTAGCACAATGGAGGGTCTCAAAAATCTTTTAAATGTCGGCATGAAATGTGTCTACGTGAGTTTTATGGATGAAATGAGCACATGTTGATATTCTACTTGGTCACTTTCTCACTTAAAATGATTTCAGAACTTTCAAAGTAAAGGTGGAGAATCAACAGAGATATTTAGCCTCAGTGTGATTCAGGTTTTTGTCGTTGTAGGTTTAGGGATAGTTGGAAGAATACTTCAGTAGGAACGCTGATTATCCTAATCATACTAGTATAGTATATAGGGATCAGCCAGAGCCGTAGAGAGAGAGAGTTGCGACAACTGAAGTCCAAAATGTCACTTCCGGGAACAATTGTGAGGCTCCATGAGCCGCCATTGCTGTAAAAAAAAAAAAAAAACAAACCATTGGAGTGAACGGAGTTGAAGCAACTTTCTCTTTATACGGCTCTGGTAACAGCATGGTTGGTGAGAATCAGATGACTTTTGGACGTACATAGAAAGCAGTTTCATGCCGCTAAAGCTAACGAAGCAGAACATCTGGCGTTATCTTCCTTCTCAGACCAAACATGAGTGTTCATTGATCACGTGGTCAGTAAAAGATGACAGGTCATAAAAGCCCTGATGAGAGCTCCATAGTGAAATAATGTCAAACGTTTAATAATCCGATGTGCTGCCAGAGGAGTAAACAGGCTAATCTGTTTTAATCCCTGTTTGTCTCCTCAGGGCAGAACAATCGTCGCTGCCTCGGACAGACACCAAAGCATGAGAGGCTGGAGCTGAGGCTCGGCTGACCTTTCCCCTTTCCTTCTCCTCCTTTCCCCCCGCCGTGATCCTTCCATCATCATCACCTCCTCCTCCTCTCTTCCTTCCTTTCTTTCCTTCCTTCCTTCAATCCCCCTGTCACACCACACCCTTTGTTCCTCCTCCGTCTGTCCAACGTATCCGATGTACTCCCCGGAGCAGGAAAACATCTCCACCACCGCCTCCACCAAAGTGCCAGTGAAGTACGGAGAGCTCATCGTGCTGGGGTAAGAAACAGCAGAGCTCACTGTGTTTAACCTGGCAACAATTCATCATATTTATAAAAACAATCAATCAGGAGCTTTAATTATTGGACCTATAACCACAAAGTCCACCTGGTAACATAGCCCCGCCCCTTCACCCTTTGACCCTGCTCATGCTAAGATAACCAAAACACGTGAGACTAGTCTGGTATAGAGCACATTAAATATTAAGGTAACACACAAAACAACAATAGGAGTACACAAAACAACCAAGAATGTACAAAAAAACAAGTCTAAAAACACGAATCATCACATAAATATACAGAATTATCACATAAATACACAGATCGACAAAAAAAACATGCACAAAACAACAACATCCAACACCCAAAACGACAAGGAATATACAAAAAAATTACTACAAAAGCACAAAATTATTTTATTAATGTTGGTTTGGTTGGGAATACAATGGTGGACATAAAAAGAAACACAAAACTTACACATAATAAACATATTACCCATCTTATTTTCTTTTCAAAAAGACAAAATTATGACATTAATACAGAAACAGTCAAAAAAATATATACACAAAACAACAACAACAAATAAACACAACTACAAAAATACACAAAACATCAAAATACATAAAAACAAATAATGTACAAACAATTACTCCAAAAATACAAAACAACAACAAATATACACACATAAAAATACAAAAATCAACAACAAAAAAGAAAAAAATGCCAATAACAAAACGACCAAAAATATATTAAAAGTGAAATATGCATAAAACAACTCCAAAAACATACAAAATGACAACACAAATACACAAAATAACCTAAAAAACACAAATATTGGTGTATAAGATAAGATAAATCCTATATTCGCAACCAGTCATCTGCTTTCATTGACACTTCAACAGTAAATATATCAGTAAACAATGAGCTGATGCTCAGAAATAGAAGAAAGTATTGCAGAAAAAGACAGAATAGACGACAAAGACGGAGAGAACGTTGAAATCCATATGAAAAAAAGGACTTCCTCTGTTTATTCCCTGAAGGCTTGTTTCCCTCCACTCCCATTCCCGCCTGCTCCACAGAGGAATGCAGATGTACACACACACACACACACACTTGTTGCACAGCTGACTCAGTTTGTTGTTCTGGGTCGTGTTTAGTCCGTGGAAATCTTTCCCTGTGGGAAAAAAGCAGAAAGCAGTAAATGCAGCTCCATGCCTCTAAAGGAGAACACACTGATCCACTTCTTTCCACTGGGCTTTGCCAGAGCTTCTAACCCTGACAGTGATGTTACACTCTGACCTTTGACCTCTCACAGGGAGGGGAGGGACTTTCATTTACTTAAACTGGTCTGGCTTTGGGAACCACAACCACCGAATGGTTAAAAGATACACAACATGACACACAAACACAACAAAAGTACACATACTGACTCCAGAAATAGGCAAAACGACAACCAAATACACAAAATCCCTTTCAAAACACACACAAAGGCATCGGTTAGTCAACAAAAAACACGCAAAAAAAAAAACAATAAATTACACAAAAAGGATTTCAAAAACACACAAATGAACAACAAAAATATGCAAAAGACAAACACGCAGAAACGACAACCAAATACAGCCTCTAAAAACACAAAAAGCATCAGCAAAAACACACAAAAACTGACAAAACAGCAAAAATCCTTGAAAAGCCTCCAAAAAGAGACAAAACGACAGCAAAAATCAACGGAAGCCTCAAAAAAAAGGCTGTCAGTGTGAACATAATTTGTGGTCAAAAAGCCATTTTTTTAGCTGAGTTCTTTCCCATCCTTATAATGTATCCTCGTAAGGATACATCAAAGCAATCAGTAGATGCCTCTGAAGAAGACTGACAGTTGGCAGTCGAAACATGTGAGGAGATCAAAGTCAATTTCAAAGTAAATTCCTTGAAAAAAGTCGTCTGAATAAATGAAACATTAACATATTTTTACTACAAGTCTGTCTCATTCCTTAAGTCTTTCTGCTATGGTTTGAGCACCTGGAGAGGGTTGGGAGTAAAAATCAAAGTGACTCCGCCCTCTCACTAATTTGTGTAAACGCGACACAGAGTGACTCAGACTGCTGTTTTTCTGTGTTTACTGTGTGCGGCCGGTTGCTGCTCACCGGGCTTCAGTTTACCAGTGTTTGCAGAAAACACACAAACACTGCACACACACACACACTGCACACACACATTGCACACACACACTGCACACTCGGCTCCTTGTTGCTGACCTTTGACCTCCCTGCATTTGTTTGATAACATTGTACGTGTATTTACACGCTCTCAGCGCTGAAGTTTAAAGCAGTGTATGGCAGCGCTAAACGTCCCCATGGCGACGCTCCTCCTGCCATGGTTACACACTCCAAACGTTGCCGTGACTGGTTCACCGTCGCCGTGGTTACACATAAACCCTGCGAGCGCTGTTTGAGCCCTGCAGCAGTCGGCTGACATTTGTTTCCTTCCAGCTGTGATCTGTGAAGTGCACGTTTCAAACATCTGTGTGCACTTTGTGTGTGTGTGCGTGTGCGTGTGTTTAGAAACCACTAAGACGTCTCGTTTTTTCAGACGTTAGTTGGATTCCACGAATCCACCTAACATTTTTGTACATATTAAATGAGAAAAAAAGTGTAAAAATGTTGCCCAGATCCAAACGCTTTTACTTATTTTGTGTGTTTTGTTGTCATTTTGTGTGTGTTTTTTGTGTATATTTGTTGCCGTTTTCTGTATTTTTTTTCTGTCTTTTTTTTAAGTTTCTGTCTATTTTTGTGTATTTTTTTAATGTGTTTTTGTTGCCATTTTGTGTGTGTGTGTGTGTGTGCGTGCGTGCGTGCGTGCGTGCGTGCGTGCGTGCGTGCGTGCGTGCGTGTGTGAGTGTGTTTTGTTGTAGTTTTCTGTATTTTTTAGGTCATTTTGTGTATTTTTCTTGGTGTGTTTGAGGTGTTTTGTTTCTTTACTGCCTTTTGTAAATTTTTGTGTTTAATTTTGTAGTTCATGTGATTTTGTTGTCATTTTTACATTTTTCGAGTCATTTTTAAAAATTTTGTTATCGTTTTGTGTATTTCTTATTGCTGTGTGTGTATTTTTGAGTCATTTTGTACATTTATTAATGTTTTTTGTGTTTTTGTTGTTGTTTTGTGTATTTTTGTTATTGTTTTGTGTGGATTTGCTGTTGTTTTATTTGCGTAGTGTGTTGTTTGTCATGTTGTGTATTGCTGTCGTCCATAGAAGTGATGAGAATCAGTTTGTGCTTATGCTAAAACAATGTCGGACTCCGTAATTTTCTCTGGTCCTTTACCAAATCTGACTAGTGATGACATGTCATCATTTAACCGCTGGCTATCGAGGTGGTGTCCAGAAAACGAGGTGGGCTTCATTGATAATTGGAGATCCTTCTGGGGAAAACCGAACCTGATAGGAAGAGATGGAATCCATCCTACTTTGGAGGGAGCATCTCTACTATCAGAAAACATGGCACAGTCACTGTTATGACATCTCATGAATGAGACCATGTTACAGAGGCGGAGTCCTCCACGCCCCTCTGCGCTTGCCTTAGGACAGTTTCCCTCCCATTGCTATTATGATAGCTGTGTTCATCGCCATGATAACTGTTGTGATGGTGATGAATATTATTTTATAGAGACGGTGTCTGTCCCCCGACCCAAATTTCACAATGATTTTAACATAAAATCAAATAAAAGAGCTATCAATTATAAAAATCTGAAAAAAATTAAAATCTCAAATCTAGAAACACCAAAACATAAAACCATTAGATGTGCTCTATTAAATGTTAGATCACTGAGATCCAAATCTCTACTAGTAAATGACCTTATCTCAGAAAATAACTTTGATTTATTCTGTTTAACTGAAACATGGCTGTATCAAGATGAATATGTTAGTTTAAATGAAGCCACTCCTCCCAGTCATTTAAATACTCATATGCCACGAGACATAGGCCGTGGAGGTGGTGTAGCAGCTATTTATCATTCCTCTCTCCTAATCTATCCTAAACCAAAGGCCAATTACACTTCCTTTGAAAGCCTGGTTTTAAATTTATCTCATACCGAATCAAAAACCTGCCAGCCAGTCTTATTTGTGATAATTTACCGTCCTCCAGGCCCTTATTCTGAATTTCTATCAGAATTCTCTGAGTTTATATCAAACTTTGTCCTCAGTTCTGATAAAATACTGATAGTAGGAGATTTTAATATCCATGTGGACAAAGATAGTGATAGCCTGAGCTCAGCCTTTATGACCCTAATAGACTCAGTTGGCTTTTTTCAAACTATTAATGAAGCTACTCATCGTTTAAATCATACTCTTGATCTTGTTCTAACATATGGCCTTGATATTAATGAACTAAAAGTCTACCCTGAAAATCCTCTGCTATCAGATCACTTTTTAATATCTTTTAACATTATCCTAGAGGATCTCGCACTGTGCAATAAAATAGTTACGAGTAGAAATCTGTCCAATAGTGCTGTGGCTAAATTTAAAGAGGCCATTCCTGCTGCCTTAAACTCAGTGCACCATCCAATAAATAACTATGATATTAATTATAACCCCTCTCAACTGGATCTGCTTGTCGAAAGCTCTGCTAGTCTACTAAAATCCACCTTGGACTCAATTGCCCCATTGAGGGAAAAAACTATTAAACGTCAGAGGAAAGCTCCGTGGTTTAGCCCTGAAACTCGCACACTTAAACAAACAACCCGTAAATTAGAGAGAATGTGGCGCTCCAATAAAACAGAGGAGTCACGAATACTCTGGCAAGAAAGCCATAGTAAATACATGACAGCCTTACGACATACTCAATCTACATTCTACTCCTCACTAATTGAAGAAAATAAAAATAATCCGAGGTACCTTTTCAGCACTGTAGCCAGGCTAACACAAAGTCAGAGCTCTATTTAGCCCATGATTCCTCTAGCCCTCAGCTGTGAGGACTTTATGACATTTTTTAACGATAAAATTCACAAGATTAGAGATAAAATTAGCCACTCCCTGCCTTCACCTGGGCCTGCTGTACCATTAAATGTAAATAGGCCTAACCTAAACTGTTTCACACATATAGGACTTCAGGAACTTAACTCTATTATTTCATCCTCCAAACCATCGACCTGCCTTTCAGATCCGATCCCAACTAAGCTGTTTAAAGAAGTTGTTCCCCTAGTCTGCCCATCTTTGTTGGAGACAATAAATATATCCCTATCAATAGGCTACGTGCCACAGTCCTTTAAAGTAGCTGTAATCAAACCCCTTCTCAAAAAACCTACTCTTGATTCCAGCACTTTAGCAAACTACAGGCCTATATCTAATCTTCCTTTTATTTCAAAGATTCTTGAGAAAGTTGTGGCGGCTCAGCTCTGTGACTTCCTTCAAAACAACAACCTGTTCGAGGACTTCCAGTCAGGTTATAGAGCTCAACACAGCACAGTGACTGCTTTAGTTAAAGTAACTAATGATCTACTCTGGGCTTCAGATGAAGGACGACTCTCAGTGCTGGTTTTATTAGATCTTAGTGCAGCTTTTGACACAATAGATCACTATATTCTACTAGAGAGATTAGAGGAATTGCTTGGAATCACAGGGACTGCCCTAAACTGGTTTAAGTCCTATCTATCTGATAGGTACCAGTTTGTACACGTGAATAATAAGTCTTCTGTGTACACTAAAGTAAGCTACGGGGTTCCTCAGGGCTCTGTGCTGGGTCCAATCCTCTTCTGTATTTATATGCTCCCCCTTGGTAATGTTATGAGAAAATACTCTGTTAACTTTCACTGCTATGCTGATGATACCCAACTGTATGTATCAATGAAGCCAGGTGAGACAAATCAGCTATCTAAACTTGAGGCCTGTCTAAAGGACATTAGGGCCTGGATGGACCAAAATTTTCTTCTTCTCAACTCAGACAAGACTGAGGTCATTGTACTGGGCCCACGACACCTTAGAGAAACCTATGCTAGCCTAACTGCCCTAGATGGCATTACTCTGGCACGAAGCACAACTGTTAGAAACCTTGGGGTTCTATTTGATCAAGATTTATCCTTCAACTCTCACATAAAACAAACTTCAAGAACTGCCTTCTTTCATCTCCGTAACATTGCTAAAATCAGATCTATCCTGTCTCAGAGCGACGCCGAAAAGCTAGTTCATGCTTTTGTTACCTCTCGACTGGATTATTGTAATTCTCTTTTAGCAGGCTGCCCGAGCAAGTCGCTTAAGACACTTCAGCTGGTTCAAAATGCTGCAGCACGTGTACTGACTAAAACTAGGAGAAGAGATCACATTACTCCTGTATTAGCCTCTCTGCATTGGCTTCCCATAAAATATAGAATAGAATTCAAGATTCTTCTTCTCACTTATAAAGCCCTAAATGGACAGGCACCAGTCTATCTCAAGGAGCTTGTAGTGCCATACAATCCCCCCAGAGCACTACGCTCTCAAAATGCTGGACTACTCATTGTTCCATTTGTCTCTAAAAGTAGTATAGGAGGAAGAGCTTTCAGTTATCAGGCCCCACTTCTCAGGAACCATCTACCAACCACGGTTCGGGGGGCAGACACCCTCTCTACCTTTAAGGTTAGGCTCAAAACATTCCTCTTTGGTAAAGCTTTTAGTTAGGAACCAGCTCATAGCTCATAATTAAGATGCAATAGGCATAGACTGCCGGGGGGGGGGGGGGTCTGGCATGCTCGGTTGGAGAGAGGTTGGAGAGGGCGTTAAGAGAGAGGTCATTTAGGTTAGAGAGGGACCGGAGAGGGTCCCATTCCTCTCTCAAACACTCCCTCTATGTCTGCTTCTTCCCTTGTGTGTTTGCTCCTGTACTCCTTCTGGCTTTTGTCTTGCAGGTCCGTGGGATCCTCAGTGTGGAGTTACAGAGACTCAACAACTCTGTCTCCACCCTTTCCTCTGCACACACCCAACACAGCATAACGTGGATGGCTGTTCATCATAGGAATGGGATCCACACAAGGTTCCTGCTGCTTAACAGAAGGTTTTCCTTGCCGCCATGATGAATTCATGTTGGGTGTGAGATACATATGTATGTGTATATACGTATATATGCATATGTGTGTATCCATAAAATGAAGAGTCCGTCCTTAAGACTGCTCTACTGTAAAGTGTCTTGAGATACCATTGGTTATGATTTGGCGCTATACAAATAAAGATTGATTGATTGATTGAGTTCTCACATTAGTTTTAATAAAAATACTTTTGATGCATCATTAAAATACAAAAAGTCCAGAAGGTCTCGTTCAAACACACTGCTGGTGTGCTGTAATATAAATGCACGTAGTGTATGCACACACACACACACACACATACACACACACACACGCACACACGCACACACACACACAGACTGGTTTCAGTGTGAGGGAACGCCTCTGTTTACAGTTGTGGCTCTAAATGAGCCTGTGTTTGTCTCTGACTTTCTAAAGTTGTGTTTGCAGGACAGCTGTGTGTGTGTGTGTGTCGATGTATGAAAAGTGTGAGCTAATGTTTGTGTGTTGTGTATGTGTGTTGTTTGTGTGCATCTGGGAGTTCTCGGGGTGAGAAGGGAGGGAACAGAAACGCCTCCAGCCTGTTCCACAATGACTCTTTTTTCCAGGGTATTATGCAGCTGCACGCAAAATAATGCTCCATTGTTCCCCCTTTGTGTGTGTACGTGTGTGTGTGTGTGTGTAGGTACAATGGCTCTCTGCCCAATGGTGACCGAGGTCGGCGTAAAAGCCGCTTTGCACTTTGCAAACGACCGAAAGCGAACGGAGTAAAACCCAGCACGGTTCATGTGGCCTGCTCACCTCAGGCTGCCAAGGTAAAACACACACACACACACACACACACACACACACACAAATAGTGATTGTTTTCTTATAAATCAGTATGACTACCAAGATAAAAGTCCCAATGTTAACACAAGCATTTTATTTCGAAAAAACCGCAGTATTCATCCCAGTTTCCATCACTGTCATTCTTCACATCTCTTTCCATTCAGAATTTAAACTCAAAGTGCTTATTTTTGTGGTTTCATCCTTTATCTAACAGTCAGTAATAATATCCAGGCTTTTATTTTGAAAGTTAATAATGTTTTCAGTGTGTTTCGGTATTTATACATTTGTGTTTTAACTCTTCTTTCAAACTAACTAACATTTTGAGCAACAAATCACTTTTTCCTGATGCATTGTGGGAAACTGAGTATTTTTTTTGGAGACGGTATCCAATCTGAACCTTTAATTACAAGGAAAGCAAAAGTATAGCGCGTGCACACACACGCGCGCGCACACACACGAGCACAAACAAATTGATTATTGTTTTCTTATAAGTCAGTATTACTCCCAAGATAAGAGTCCCAATATTCATATAACCATTTTATTTTGAAAAATCACAGCCTAGCATTATCTGTTTATTTGTTTTTGAAATGTGAGATACAAAAAACTATTAACAGATAAAGTCATAATTGTAACATAAAAAGACATTTAACAGAAAAGGTCTGATTTTCAAAATAAAATGCCATAATAACTAGATATAAGTCATAAATGGGAAATCAAATGTCAAGACTAAAAGTTAAACTTTCATTTGGAAAATCAAAAAGTCATATTTACAAGCTGTGCTGCATTTTATTTTGAAAGTCCTTCTCACTCTCGAGCATTTGACATTTTATTTGCTTGGGCTGCAGGAAGTCCCGCCCCTTTGAGCAGTCAAATTCAGGTTAACACACGCATTATAGCACACGCTTTTTCGTGTGTGTGTGTGTGTGCGTGCGTTGCAGTCATCGGGGAGAACATGCAAACCCTACACGCTGCATTGGATTGTGATACTCAGCGTTTCTGGATGCAACACGCCCACACACACACACACACACACACACAGTATAACAAACTAAATGATAAACCACCCTCTGCAATCTAGAGCTTTTATTTTGAAAGGGATGTTATTTGTGTAGCCTATAATAGTAGGTGTTTGCATGTAGCAGCGCTGGCTGTAATTTCGTGTGTGTGTACGTGTGTGTGTGTGTGTGCGTGTGTGTGTGTCTCCCCACAGGCCATCAGCAGTAAAGACCAGCACAGTATCTCCTACACCCTGTCCCGGGTACAGACGGTGGTGGTGGAATACACACATGACTGCAACGCAGACATGTTTCAGGTGAGAGCCTCAGTCACCAGGTAACACTGGGCACCAGTGGATTTATAACAGTGTTTTTTTTTTTTTTGTTAATACATTTCCACTACAGGTATCTTTAACTTATATCTAACACTGGTTAGTTTTCAGTGGCTCATCAGGGTTGGGGTTAATTACATTTTTCATTTACAATCACAATCTTCAGTTATCTATGTTCAGATACAACTATCACGATTACAGTGACGCGTTTTTTCCAATTATGACTAAAATTATAATTATTATTTTTCCCCTGAAAGTCAATTACAATTTTGTTCGTAATTACTAAAGTTCAAATACATGATAACGGGCTCGTTTTCACCTATGTATTAAAACAGCTGTAAAATATTATCTATTATCTAAAAATGTGTTTCTGATCTCTATGTCACCTTGTAAATTTTCCTAATCAATGACAATATTGGTATTAATATTTTTGGTGTGGGCGTCAGCCTTTCTTCTGTCAGTGTACCCCAATATTTTATTTATTTTTAATGAGAAAATGATCCTCAAGAGAACTGACATTGGAACTTTATATGCAACATATTTTAATAATTGTATAAGACATAGAACTGTAACATGGTTCCACAGGTTTGTGTTTCATTAAATTGTAAATGAAGGTTTTTTTTTATAGGATGTTCATGCTAATTACAATTACAAAGTCAATTATCTGAACTCAATTACAATTCAATTACGATTTCAACAGCAACACATAGTTCCAATTATGACCCCAACCCTGGTCAACGTGATGTTTTCTTCTTCTCTTCATCAGATCGGTCGATCCACGGAGAGTCCGATCGACTTCGTGGTGACGGACACGGTCGCCGGCAGTCAGAGCAACGCTGACACCCAGTCGGTGCAGAGCACCATCTCACGCTTCGCCTGTCGCATCATGTGCCAGCGCACGCCGCCGTTCAACGCTCGCATCTACGCCGCCGGCTTCGACTCGTCCAAGAGCATCTTCTTAGGGGTGAGAAGGTTTGATCACACAGCTCCAGACAGGAAATTTTTGTTTTTACAAACTTTTCCTGAAAAACCTTTTCTGAATAAACGAAACCTCAACTTAACAGTTTTATCATGTGTGTGACGCTCTCCTCCAGGAGAAAGCTGCTAAATGGAAGACGCTGGACGGTCAGATGGACGGTCTCACCACTAACGGGGTGTTAGTGATGCATCCACGACACGGATTCACTCAGGACGCCAAACCAGGCGTGTGGAGGGAGATCTCTGTGTGTGGAAACGTGTTCACTCTGAGGGAAACACGCTCCGCTCAGCAGAGAGGGAAGATGGTGAGAGTTATAGACCAATACTGAGCAGATCTGTTATTTTATTACAGATCTGTTCTTGTCTTTTGTCACAGACGTATACAGAGTAGATTTGTTCCTGTCCTTTGTCACAGACTTTTACACAGTAGATCTGTTCATGTGTATTCTCGTCAACAGAGTAGATCTGCTCTTTTGTTACAGACATATACAGAATAGCTCTATTAAGTTCCTTCATTACAGACGATATAAAGAATAGGTCTGTTCCTTTGTTATAGATGTATACAGAGTAGATCTGCTTCTGTCTTACATGACTTTAGTTTCACGCGTACTTGTGTAAAGCTCCTAAATGAAGTAATAATGATTGATCATTAATCAATAATCAATAAGTGACCGTGCATGTGTCTCTGCTGTGCGTCTGTGTGTCAGGTGGAGGCGGAGTCTCAGGAGCTTCTGGACGGTTCTCTCATCGACCTGTGCGGTGCGACGCTGCTGTTCCGTACGGCCGACGGCCTCTCACGCACTCCCACCGTCAAACACCTGGAGGCGCTGCGTCAGGAGATCAACGCGGCGCGGCCCCAGTGTCCCGTGGGCTTCAACACGCTGGCGTTCCCGTCCATGCGCCGCAAAGACACGCCCGACGAGAAGCAGCCGTGGGTCTACCTGCAGTGTGGCCACGTGCACGGATACCACGACTGGGGGAACCGGCGCGAGGAGCGCTGCAGCCGCGAGTGCCCCATGTGCCGCACGAGGGGCCCCTACGTGCCGCTGTGGCTGGGTTGCGAGGCGGCGTTCTACGTGGACGCGGCCCCGCCCACGCACGCCTTCAGCCCCTGCGGACACGTGTGCTCCGAGAAGACGGCGAGCTTCTGGAGTCAGATCCCTCTGCCACACGGCACGCACACCTTCCACGCCGCCTGCCCGTTCTGCGCTCAGCAGCTGAACGGAGAGCACGGCTTCGTCAGACTCATCTTCCAGGGGCCGCTCGACTAGTTCAGCAGCAGCAGCAGCAGCAGCGGGGCCCCCCGGTGGACAGGAACACTCTGAATGGACTGATGGGCTCTGGGGGGGATGTTTTCACCACTGGAACAAAAAAAAAAAAACACACATGGCAAGTCATCATCCAGAGATCAAATATCATTAATACACAATGAAAGTCATAAATACGAGATACTAAAGTCATAATAATGAGGAAGAAAGTCAATTCCATGGCTTTTATAATCAGAATGACTCATTTGCTCTCATAATAATGTGACATTATTAGATATGTCATAAAAAAGCCTGAAATATAAAATACAAAGTAGAAATTATAAGATATAAAGTAACAAATCCATGATTCCACACGCCCTCGAGCAAAGTCGTTTTTTTCTCTGAATTGCAAGTGACAAAAGTCACTTTTTACTTAAAAAGTCATGATTAACATTTACAAATTTCATAATGAGATTAAAATGTTTATAAGTCATAATTCTATCATACATTCAGAATAAAGAGGGTAAAAGTCATAATTAGGAGCTAAATCATAATTTTGAGATAAAGACATTAAAAACAACAGCTTACAAGATACAAAATGTGAAATAAGATAAAATACTGTAATTCTGATCTTGTGGTAATTCTGGTGGTTTAATATTTTCAATCTGTATCTCATAATACTGACTTTTTGATCTGGTATTTATGACTGGCTGTGTTGATATTTGGGTGGTTTTAAACGGGCTTCCATACTTCCTGGTTTGTAAGTGACCTTTGTAACGCTTTTTCACCAACGACGACAAAGATTTCTATATTTTCACGCCGAAACCAAACGAGGAACTTTTTTTGACGCTCACGCTAACTTCCTGTTTCTATTTGAAACGCAGTATTCATCCCAGTTTCCATCACTGCCATTCTTCACATTATTTAAACTTAAAGTGCTTATTTATGTGACTTCATCCGTTATCTGAGTCAGTAACAATATCCAGGCTTTTATTTTGAAAGTTCATAACGTTTTCAGTGTGTTTCTGTATTTATACACTCATGTTTTAACTCTTCCTTCAAACCAACAAACATTCTGAGCAACGAAACACGTTTTCCTGATGCATTATGGGAAACGGGGTTCTTTTGGACTCTGTATCCAATCCAACCCTTTAATTACAGAGAAAGTGTAGCACACACACACACACACATACACACACATAATACTGATCATTGTTTTCTTATAAATCAGTATTACTCCCAAAATAAAAGTCCCACTGTTCATACAAACATTTTATTTTGAAAAATCACAGTCTAGCGTATTATCTGTATTTGTCTTTTTGAATTGCAAGATAAAAAATCTTCCAATTAACAGATAAAGTCATAATTGGAATGTAAGACAAATAACAGAACAGATTTTCAAAATAAAATGTTGTAATAATGAGATAAAAGTCCTAAATGTGAGATCAAATGTCAAGATTAAAAGACAAACAGTGAGTTGGAAAAACAAAAAGTCATGTTTACAAGCTTTGCTGCATTTTATTTTGAAAAGTCCCACTCACTCGAGCATATGAAGTTTTATTTGCTTGGGCTGCAGGAAGTCCCGCCCCTCTGAGTGTGTAGCAGTCAAACTCAGGTTAACACACACACACATACACACACACTTTGTCACGTGTGTGTTGCACTCGTTGGGGAGAACATGCAAACCCTACAGAATGAGTTGGGTTGTGGTCCACCTACAGGGGAGTTTGCATGTTCTCCTGGTTATTTATTGACTATGTTAGCACAGACTGGCTCCTATAAAGACATAATTATATAATATATAAATAATAAGGATATTTATATATATGTTACAGAGGTGTTTTGGTGAAACTGGTGACCAGTTTACCTATTGACCACCAGCTGAAACTTGGGCTCAGTCACCAGTTAACACGAGGCACCAGAGCGATGTTCTAGAAAGTGGGTTATGTTCAAACTCTGAGTATTTTGGGGCTCGATTGAGTTCAAATCTGAGTATCCCATTCCTGAAGGCGAGGTATGTTTTTCTCTGAGTATGTCACCATGGTAACAATCTCCGCGAACTGAACCTGCTCACTGGCGTGTTTTGTCTAAGAAACCCTGGCTCCGCCCACCTGAACACCACTTCTCAAGGAACACTTTAATTTACCTTGACCACAGATTTGTAACTTCACGCACCACAGACGTGCTCACATCATGACTAATGTTTACAGAGCATTTATGGAAAGTCACTGAGAGGTTGATCTACATTAAAATGTCTCCTGACGTCTGTAGTCATTTAAATGAATACACATTTAAGGCACAGCGTTTACTTTACGTGATTTTGTACTGTACTACAGCTGGATGTAGTCATCAACCGTAGAGTTGGTTCAATAGTCTGAAAGTCATGGTGGGGCAGAGGGTAAGGAAGTGCACTAGGGAGCATAGAGTCTGGGGTTCAATTCCAACTTTGTCATGTTTTTTAGGACGTCCAAACGACATTACATTAAAAATCAATATAAATGATGCGACATCAAGCGGCCGTCACTGTCTTCATAACCACTGCAGTGGGAGGGCTACACACTTACTAAATGAAAGTGGAATACTCCTTTTAAATTATTACATTTTGAGTGAACTCGTCCTTTAGAAAGTCCGTAAGTTGAGCATTTAAACCGTAGTACGAGTAGCGCTGTCTATAACAGCTGTAAACGTACGGCTGTAGAAGAAGTGATGAAATCACCAAAAAGTGTGACTAATCACGGGTGATTTAAGTGACTATAGTCACTGAAGGTGCGTTCTATGTGAACGCACCTTCTTTTTCCTCTATAAACACCTGCTTATTTCACCCATTGGGGTGAAATAAATCACTCTTTTGCGGGTGGTTGCCATGGTAGTTTGTGTGATCTATGCTCAATTGATGATGGTTTTCTATCGCACTCTATCACGTAACTAACCCAAGGTTTACATACTCAGGGTTGATTGACACTTCATACCAGCTGTAATGGAATCAGATACCTAGAGTTTCCCATTGTGGCGTATGTTGACCCAGAGTTTATGGGTAGACTCAGAGTTTGTTGAACCTCCTTTCTGGAATACCCCTCAGATGATTTATCCACACACAGTGTTTTTCTGAGGCCGTGTGATGTCACAACTCGAGAAAATGTAAAAAAGTTTCATTCAAAATTGAGTAAAAACACAATTTTTTTAATTTTTTAGCGATGCATTATTACATCCTGTGTTGGTTAAACTTGTTACAAAATAAAACACATTATTTCCTGTTTAATTTGTAATAACTACAATTTGTTCAAAATATTTTTACAAAATCCACCAAATTTAGTAAAAATGTGTTACATTTTGGTAATTTTCTTGTAGCGTGATGCTATGTGGGGTTAGCGTTAGCAAACTAGTTGATTTTGTTGCTAAACCCTGTTATATGGCAACAGAAAATATACTCACACTATAAAGATCATCAACCATTTAATTTAATTTAATTTATCATGACCAGAGATTGTCTCGCCTTGTTTTTATCCACAAATGCAAAATAAATCGAACAAAAAGTATTTTTTAGAAAAAAAACTGTAGAAACAAGCTAATAAAATGCATCTGAGGAAATACTTCAACTTTTAGAATTGTGATGAGTCAGCACTGTTGTTGGAATGCACCCCCTTCAAAGTAAAAGCTTCTATCTTCACGAGGCAGAACCCGATGAAAACGGATCTGTGGTCCAAATTTCAGCACGGACACATTTTTGTTATCCGCAGTTTGCGCCACACAAACTCACCTCAGGGAGCAAAACACACACAAACACATACAAAAACACACACGCACACACACACTCCTTGCTCCTGTTAACTCCTCCTAATTAAGGGCTTCCTCTTCTTCCTCCTCCTCTTCCTCAGTGTCTTTGTGCTTGTAAAAAAGTGAAAACCTACGAATGTTTCTGACACTTTTTTGTATAAACTTTAATAAAGTGTAAAAGTGACACATTTGCTCTTTATTTGTTTGTCTGTATTTACAACTGTAAATAAGATCAAACATTAACTTCATGGACTTTATCCAACAAAGTGTGACCAAAAAAAAGGATTTTACAGCTAAACAAAAATAAAAAGTTATTTAAAATTTTTGAATGCGTCAAAACGAAGATAAGGCTATAGTAAGGCATAATATCGGGCAAAAAAGATTAAATTGGCGAAAAAATTTCAAACACCATAAAATAGAGGGAAGGCCATAGTAAGGCATAAAAGAGGCGAAAAAGTTTCCAACGCCTCAAAACAGATACAAGGCATGAAAATGGGTGCAGAAATTTCAAACATCAGAAATTAGAGGCAAGGCTATAATAAGGCATAGTAAAGGGTGAAAAATATCTAACGCCAAAAAATAGAGGTAAGGCTATATTAAGGCAAAAAAATTGGCGAAAATATTTCAAACATCAGAAATTAGAGGTAAGGCTATAGTAAGGCATTAAAAATGGGTGAAAAAATGGAAAAGGAGGAAAAAAATGGGTGAAAAAATTTTAAATGCCAAAAATTGGAGGTTAGGTAATAGTAAGGCATAAAAAAAGCGAAAAAAATTTAAAACGACAAAAAACGAAGGTAAGGCTATAGTAAGGCATAAAAAAGGGTGAAAAATTTCAAAGGCCAAAAAATGGAGGTAAGGCTATAATAAGGAAAAAAAATTGGCAAATAAAATTCAAACACCACCAATTAGAGATAAGGCTATAGTAAGACATAAAAAAGGTAGAAAAAATTAAAACGTCAAAAATTGGAGGTAAGGCTATAGTAAGGCATAGAAATGGGCGAAAATTTTTAAAACGCCTCAAAACGGAAATAAGGCCTAAAAATGGGTGTAAAAATTTAAAATGCCAAAAAATGGAGGTAAGGCTATAGTAAGGCATAGAAATGGGCGAAAAAATTTAAAACCCCTCAAAACGGAGGTAAGGCATAAAAATGGGTGAAAAAGTTTAAAATGCCAAAAATTGGAGGTAAGGTTATAGTAAGGCGTGAAAAAGTTTCCAACACCTCAAAATGGAGGTAAGGCATGAAAATTGGTGAAAAATTTTAAAATGCCAAAAAATGGAGGTAAGGCTATAGTAAGGCATAAAAATGGGTGAAAATTTTTAAAACGCCTCAAAATGGAGGTAAGGCATAAAAATGGGTGAAAAAATTTAAAATGCCAAAAATTGGAGGTAAGGCTATAGTAAGGCATAAAAAAGGCAAAAAAAATTTCAAACGACAAAAAACGAAGGTAAGGCTATAATAAGGCATTAAAAAAGTGAAGAATATACAAACGCCAAAAAAACAAAGGTAAGAAATGGGCGAAAAAATTTAAAACGCCTCAAAACGGAAATAAGGCATAAAAATGGGTGAAAAAATTTAAAATGCCAAAAAATGGAGGTAAGGCTATAGTGAGGCATAAAAAAGGGCGAAAAAATATGAAACACCTCAAAACGGAGGTAAAGCTATAGTAAGGCATTAAGAATGGTGAAAAATTTCAAACGCCAAAAAATGGAGGTAAGGCTATAGTAAGGCATAAAAAAGGGTGAAATAGTTTCCAATACCTCAAAATGGAGGTAAGGCATAAAAATTGGTGAAAAATTTAAAATGCCATAGTAAGGCATAAAAAAGGGTGAAAAATTTCAAACGCCAAAAAACGAAGGTAAGGCTATAGTAAGGCATTAAAAAGGGTGAAAAATTTTAAACGCCAAAAAATGGAGGAAAGGCTATAGTAAGGCATAGAAATGGGCGAAAAAATTTAAAACGCCTCAAAACGGAGGTAAGGCATAAAAATGGGTGTAAAAATTTAAAATGCCAAAAAATAGAGGTAAGGCTATAGTAAGGCATAAAAAATGGTGAAAAATTTAAAATGCCATAGTAAGGCATAAAAAAGGGTGAAAAATTTCAAACGCCAAAAAACGAAGGTAAAGCTATAGTAAGGCATTAAGAATGGTGAAAAATTTCAAACGCCAAAAAATAGAGGTAAGGCTATAGTAAGGCATTGAAATGGGCGAAAAAATATAAAACACCTCAAAATGGAGGTAAGGCATGAAAATTTTAAAATGCCAAAAAATGGAGGTAAGGCTTTAGTAAGGCATAAAAATGGGTGAAAATTTTTAAAACGCCTCAAAACGGAGGCAAGGCATAAAAATGGGTGAAAAAATTTAAAATGCCAAAAATTGGAGGTAAGGCTATAGTAAGGCATAAAAAATGGTGAAAAATTTCAAACGCCAAAGAACGAAGGTAAGGCTATAGTAAGGCAGAAAAAAGGGCGAAAATTTTTAAAACGCCTCCAAATAGAGGTAAGGCATAAAAATTGGTGAAAAATTTTAAAATGCCAAAAAATAGAGGTAAGGCTATAGTAAAACATGAAAAAGGGCGAAACAATATGAAACACCTCAAAACGGAGGTAAGGCTATAGTAAGGAATTAAAAAAAAAAAAAAAAAAAAAAAAAGGGTGAAAAAATTAAAACGCCAAAAAAATGGAGGTTAGGCTATAGTAATGCATTAAAAAAAAAAAAAAAGGGTGAAAAAATTCAAACGCCAAAAAATGGAGGTAAGGCTATAGTAAGTCATAAAAAAGGGCGAAACAATATGAAACACCTCAAAACGGAGGTAAGGCTATAGTATTGCATTAAAAAAAAAAAAAAAAAAAAAAAAGGGTTTAAAAATTCAAATGTTAAAAAATGGAGGTAAGGCTATAGTAAGGCATTAAAAAAAAAAAGGGTGAAAAAATTCAAACGCCAAAAAATGGAGGTAAGGCTATAGTAAGGCATAAAAAAGGGCGAAACAATATGAAACACCTCAAAACGGAGGTAAGGCTATAGTAAGGCATTAAAAAAAAAAAAAAAAAAAAAAAAAAAGGGTGAAAAAATTAAAACGCCAAAAAATGGAGGTAAGACTATAGTAATGCATTAAAAAAAAAAAAAAAAAAAAAAAAAAAAAAAGGGTGAAAAAATTAAAAACAAAAAAAATGGAGGTAAGGCTATAGTAAGGCATAAAAAAGGGTGAAAAAGTTTCCAACACCTCAAAACGGAGGTATGGCTATAGTATTGCATTAAAAAAAATTAAAAAAAAAAAAGGGTTTAAAAATTCAAACCCCAAAAATTGGAGGTAAGGCATAAAAAAGGGCGAAAATTTTTAAAACGCCTCAAAACGGAGGTAAGGCATAATAATGGGTGAAAAATTTTAAAATGCCAAAAATTGGAGGTAAGGCATAGAAATGGGCGAAAAAATATAAAATGCCTCAAAACAGAAATAAGGCATAAAAATGGGTGTAAAAATTAAAAATGCCAAAAAATGGAGGTAAGGCTATAGTAAGGCATAAAAAAGGGAGAAACAATATGAAACACCTCAAAACGGTGGTAAGGCTATAGTATTGCATTAAAAAAAAAAAAAAAAAAAAAAAAAAAAAAAAAAGGGTGAATAAATTCAAATGCCAAAAAATGTAGGAAAGGCTATAGTAAGGCATAAAAAAGGGTGAAAATTTTTAAAACGCCTCAAAATGGAGGTAAGGCTATAGTAAAGATGCCAAAAAATGGAAATAATGCATAAAAAGTAAGGCATAAAAACTTTGTTTTGACGTTTTACAATTTTTTTTTGCTTTTTTTATGCCTTACCTCCAATTTTTGCCGTTTAAAATTTTTTCACCCATTTTTATGCCTTACTATAGCCTTCCATTTTTTGGAATTTGACATTTTTTTGCCCTTTTTATGCCTTACTAGCCGTACATCCAATTTTTGGCATTTAAAATGTTCTTGCCCTTTTTATGCCTTACTATATAGCTTCATCACCACTTTGAGTCGTTTCAAAAAAATTTGCTCAATTGTATGCCTTACTATAAGCCATACCTCCAACATTTTGCCCTTTTAAATTATTTACCTCCATCTTTTGGCGTATAATATTTTTTCACCCATTTATGTCTTTTGCCTTGTCTTCGTTTTTGACGGGTTCAAAAAAATTTCGCCCGATTTTATGCTTTACTATAGCCTTTCCTCTATTCTGTTGTGTTGTTACAAACCCATTACTTTATGATTACTAATAACAGCTGTACGTGTCCATCCTGTAGTAACGCCAAATGTCCACTAGATGAAAACATCAATCGTCAGGTTTGTCAAACATAGTAAATTTAACTACTAAATCATAAATTGTGACAGTGTGTTTATATTTTTACTTAAAGTTGGAGTTTGTTGCCTAAAAACTCTAAAACGCTGCGGCAAAAAGCAGAATAATCACTTTCTGATCTGATCTCTGTTTATAACCTTTATTTTAGATTTAAGAACTTCTCTGCCCTCGTTTAAATGCTTTTGTTTCCATCTAGCGGACATTTAGTGTTACTACATGCTAGACACCTATAGCCTTTAGTGATTTTTCGACTTTTTAACTCTTCTTGGTATGTTTTATAATACAATTTTATTTTTCCAATTAAATAAAAAAACTTTAAATACATTCCAAATGAATAATTATTGAATTTAATTCCAGTTTCCTCAAGATGGGAATGTTATTAATCATACTTACATCTAAGTGGGTGCAGTGGTAGTTGTGTAGTAGATCAGTCAGTATTATTAACATGACTAAACTTAAGTTTCATAATAAAATTGACATAGAAAACTTTTACAATGAATGAAGTTCATGTAGTTTTACGCCCAGATTGATTATACAAAAAACAAAAAGATTACTATTGGGTTATTTTTAATTACATTTACACAAAAATCTCCTCCAAGCAGAAGTTTAACAGATGAAATGATAAATTAATCAGTACAAATGTTAAAACTTTTTTATTTTTTCACTCATTCGCTCCTATGCTTCATTTAAAGACTCTGATGTAAAATTCATGTCAGGAGAACATGCAAACCTCACACAGAAAGATCCCAGGACCTCAGAAAGGCATTAAATAAAGACACAAGTGTAGTTTGTATTGCACTTTATTCAGTTCTGAGGAGGAAACCTCACATTGACATTTATTGCTGTCAGACGTTCAGCCTGTGTGTGTGTGTGTGTGTGTGTGTGTGTGTGTGTGTGTGTGTGTGTGTGTGTGTGTGTGTGTGTGTGAACACTTAACAAGCATGTAAACACAGATCAATGAGAGTCGTTCCATGACGACACAGACTCGCACACGCAGACAGATGATGGCATCGGGGATGTGGAAGACGGAAGGCGGAGCTTCACTTCAGGAGGCGGAGCTTAAACCATGTCAGGGTTTAAGGGGGAGAAGGGTGTGTGTGTGTGTGTGTGTGTGTGTGGGAGCAGAAGGCACGAAGATGAGGTGGGAAACGTTCACAGCTTTTCATCACAAACACGAGGCAAAAAAATCCACTGAATTCCTGTGAATCTTAGTTTTTTCTGAAGCTCAACATCTTATTTTCATCTAATTTAGCAATAAATTCACTAACTTTACATATAAATTGTGTGAATAATTGCAATTTTTTACTTCATTTTTTGTTTTACAATTACAGTTTATTTACATTTTTTTTCAATTTATTAGTATTATTTATTATTTGTCTTTTTTTAATTTACTAATTATATTTTAAATTTCTCTTTCCATTTTTTTAAAAACATATTTGATGGTTTTATCGTGAATTGTCGAAGTGTTCAAAGTCATGCAGTGACATAATTCAGCAGCAGTGATTAATGTTATTATTATCATTGTTAATAATTTTGTTCTCTATTTATTTTAAATCTCATTATTTTCCCTTTTTTTCCCTCAAAACACCAAAGGGTTCATCTTTGTTCTAAAGCTGCAGCTACACTTTGAGTCACTAGTGGGCATCTCTTCACGCTTTTCACGCCTGTCTCAGAGGCTGGGGGGACAGGATGAGTAGTGAGGTCACATGATTGGCCTGTATCCACGGTGATGATGATGATGAGCAGGGAAAGGCCTCAGTGGTCCAGGATCCGGAGGTTTCCTGAGACGATCTTGTTCTCCAGCATCGACCCGGCAGGAATGTCGATGCGGTCTCCGTGGTTAGCGATGATGATGACGGTCCCCTGCAGAGAGGAAGAGCGAGGGGGTTCAGAGAATCCAAACATTATGTCTAACCAGGGTTGGGGTCAATTATAATTGTAAACCCGTAATTGGTAATTAATTACAACTAGAATATTTGCATTTCCTGAAAAAAATGCAAGTATTGTTGATGCAGGTGCAGGACCGGTTTGCACTGCATTAGCATTATTATTAGCTAATATTAGCATTAGCTAACATTAGCATTAACTAGTATTAACATTAACTAGCATTAGCATTAACTAATGTTTTAGCATTAATATTAGTTAGCATTAACATTAGCTAGAATTAGAACTAACCTACCGTAATGTAAATGCTAAGTTAGTGCAAATGCTAGGTTAATGTTATTGCTAGACTAATGTTAATGCTAGGATAATGCTAATGCTAGGTTAATGCTATTGCTAGGCAAATGTTTAGTTAGTGCTATTGCTAGGCTAATGCTATTACTAGGTTAGCGCTAATGGTATGCTAATGCAAACATTAGGCTAATGCTAAAGCTAACGAATGGTATGCTAATGTTAGGTTAATGCTAATGATATCTAATGCTAATGCTAAGTTAATACTATGCTAGCTAATCCTAGTTCATGCTACTGCTAGCTAATGCTTACGCTAGCTAATGCTAATGCTAATGCAATGCAACGCAGGCCAACACCTGCATCCTCACTTGTAATTGAAAAAATCTGTTGCTGTTGTAAATTTAATTGAGTTCAGATAATTGACTTTGTAATTGTAATTCAATGGAAATTTCTCTGGAATTTTGTGGAAATTCTACAAAAACTGTTAATTACATTTAATTAAACGCAAAACTGGGGAGCCATGTTACACATACAGTATGTAGTTAATAATTGTTAAAATGTGTTTCATATGAACTATTCTCACTACCCGTCAGTTCTCTTCAGGATCATTTTACCATAAAAAAATAAAATAAAATGAATAAATCAGTCAAGGGGTATACTGACCCACACCAAAAATATAAATACCAACGTTTTCATGGATAAGGAGGCCTAACAAGAACAACAAAGTAATGAGAAACAAATTAAATGATAGATAATATTTTTTTGTGTATTCTACAACTGATTTAAGACATGGGTCAAAACTGACCCATTATCATAAGAGATGCTAACATTAAGCTAACACAAGAGGAAGGTTATGTTTTATGGGCTTATTTATTAAAGGTTCAGTAACTGTGATTCATTGTAATTGAAGTTTAGTAATTGAGAACGTAATTGTAATTTATTTTCAGGGGGAAAATAATAATAGTTACAATTTTGATTGTAATTGGAAAAAATACCAGCCACCATAGTCATAATTGAGTTGTAATTGAACATGGATAATTGAAGAAGAAATTGTAATTGAAAAATGTAATTGACCCCAACCCTGATTTAAACATGTGACATGATGAAAAGTCGGTTTGACCTTGACAGAGACGTTTTTCCCAAAGGTCACGTCTCCGGACACGGTGAGGTGATCGAGCTCCAGCATGTCGGGAATACTCTCGAACCGGGTCAGATACTCCTGGACCTGAGACACACAGAGACGGACATAAAGGCTCTCATTTATCAACGTTGCATTAAAATGAGTGCAAATTTAAGTTCACATTTGGTTCGTACGACAGGACCATGTGTACAAATGATCGGTTGTTGATCAATGCGGTGGTTTGATTCGAATGTTTTGGAAGCCCCGCCCACTGAGATCTAACAAGAAAAGAAGCTTTTCCAAGATGAAAATTGGCATCTTCACATCTGTTTTGTTGGAGCAATACAAATATGTGCTTTTTGAAAGTGTGAAAAGTGGAATTTGAGAAGCGTATTTAAAAGCTCTGTGTAAGAGGATCAGCTACTGAACAGGTGAAGTCTGCCCCCCTGTGTGCACTGAGAACAACTACACAACAGAGATTCTGAAGACACACATGGATATGACATTTATGTCATTCATTACGATTTAGGCAATAAATATCACATTAAACAAAACTTTTAATTCAACAATACCGGAGCTTGCCTGAATTTAGTCGAACGCACGTCGTATGTTCGGATCTGAACATAAACTGTTGATAAATGAGGGCCAGAGTGTGTGTGTGTGCTCAGGTGTTACCTTGGTGAAAGAGCTTCCCAGCTTGACGTGTGGCGTTGTGGGGAACTCTCTCCGAGGGCTCATGGTGAGCGACCCAGCGTCCAGGCTGTACAGGTTGGACATCACCAGCAGGAGGTCGGACGTGGTTTTCACCGGCAGAAAGCGGCTACGGGGAACATTGATTCCCAGAGCGTTGTCGAAGGCCTTGATGGCGGCACCAACCGCCGTCTCCAGCTGGATCACGTTCTGTCCGCCGTCGAGCGTCTGAAAGCAGAGAGGGAAAGGCATGCAGCATTTAAACTGGAAAGATGGAAAACTACAATCAATGCATGACATCTAATCCATGTCTTTTTCTGACGGTCTGTGCAGCGACCGTTTTTAATTCCTTCCAACCATGTTGTGTCTCTGTCCAGGTGAGGGAAATAATATTTCTGAGACTGGGCAGAAGGCCATATCAGCCTGTCATTGCTCGATCTCTTTAGATCTCGGAAGCTAAGCAAGTCTGGGTCTGGTTAGTAGTTTGATGGGAGACAACTGAGAATTCCAGGTACCACAGTCGGGGACAGTCGCTCCAGTGGTGTCATTGTGTCCTTGGGCAAAACTCTTCACCCACATTTTCTAGTATGAATGTAGTGTGTGTGTTGGTGGTGGTCAAAGGGGCAGATGGCGCACTATGGCAGCCTCGCTTCTGTCAGTCTGCCCCAGGGCAGCTGTGGCTACAATAGTAGCTTACCACCACTAAATGAGGAGTGAAAGAATAATGCTTTAATTCTGTAAAGTGCTTTGAGTATCTATGATAAAGCCCTATATAAAATCCAATGCATTATTATTATTATACCAGAGTCCAATTCCACATGTTTGGATTATCTTAGCATCTAGCAACAAATCCCACATGTTTGGGTTAGCTTAGCACATAGCAATCAGTCCCACATGTTTGGGTTAGCTTAGCACGCAGCAATCAATTCCACATGTTTGAGTTAGCTTAGCACGAAACGATCAGTCCCACATGTTTGGGTTAGCTTAGCACATAGCTACCAGTGCTACAGGTTTGGGTTAGCTTAGCATCTAGCAACAAATCCCACATGTTTGGGTTAGCTTAACATCTAGCAAGATATCTTACATGTTTGGGTTAGCTTAGCACGTAGCGATCAGTCCCACATGTTTGGATTGGCTTAGCATCTAGCGACAAATCCGACATGTTTGGGTTAGCTTAGCATGTAGCAGCGCTGATTGAACAGTGTCACAGGTGTTAGAAAATGAAGAGAAGTGTGTATTTTCAACAGTTTGGATCAGTGTGCGTTACATTAGTCTCTGTCAGATACTAGAGGACCTCTTGTGACGTAGTGGCTCTTTTTAGAGATGTTTTAATGTGTGAAATATGATGATGCTAACTGCAGCTAAATCTCAGCCCTCCATCAGTGGAGGACGCTGTGCTGACCTTGGGGTTGACAATGATCTCCATGTCCATGGCCTTCTGCTCCTGCAGCCTCTTGATGGCGGCCAAGGAGATCCACAGGTTGTTGGTGTTGAAGATCTTGAACTTGGTCACCGACTTGAACTCGTCCACGTGCGCTTTGGGAACCTGAGCGATCTCCAGCAGACGCAGCTTCCCGTCGTACTCGATCAGCGTCCCGCCCTGCAGCACACGACCAGCACCTTCACTTTAACGCCCAATTAACACGTTACCATGGAAACACTGCAGCTCACACGGATGCTATTAAAGTAATTACACTAACGGGAGGGGAATGTAAATATCTTCAATCAATTTTATTTTAATGCATATTTAAAAAATGTTTACATGTATAAAAAACAATTATAACTGTAAATTAATTTAAATAGAAAGTAAAAATAGAAATACATACAAAATAATAATAAATATAAAATAAATCTTAAACTGGAATAAAAATGCATATTTGCAAAAGAAACCTTTTAGTAGTAAGTAGGAGAAATATTGTGTTTGATCTAGCGCTTGATTTCAGGTGTTGTAAAATGACAACAAAATACATACAGAACGACAATAAAAACACAAAAGACATACAACAATATAAAAAAGGACAACAAATGCACACAAAAGAACAGTGAAATACACAAAATCACAGCCAAAACACAAAATATGACAGCAAAAACATACAAATTGACAACAAATACACACAAACGATAAAATACACAAAACGACACAAAAACACAAAAGAATGCCAAAAATACACAAAACTAAAAAACAAAATAAATACAGAAATATAAAAAAAGTCCAACAAAAACACATAAAATAATAATAATTTGGTTGAACTGCAACGTGCACGAGCACTGATCAGTCACACCACATGTTCACTGCGTTAAGTAAAAGAGTCAAACATTTCTTTCATGAGTTTAATCAATGTTTTATGATGAACATCAGAGTTCAAACCCCACCTTAACGTCGGCACGCGTCTTGTCCGTCACCTCCATGATGAACTCGCAGCGCTTGCCGTTGGGCTGACTGACCAGGTGGTGCAGGATGTGCAGGTCAACGGTGGCGCCCAGATTGTCAATGTTGGAGACGAAGATGTACTCCTTACCCTGGGTGATCAGCTGGTCCAGCAGGCCTGAGTTATAAAAGCTGGCGTAGATGTCTCCGTGGCCGGGCGGGTACCAGCCCTCGGCGCTCTGCCCCGACATGCTCATGGTGGTGGACACGGGGAGGAGGGACTCCTTGTTGATCCGAGGGTACCTGGAGGGCAGAGTTTACATCAGTAGAGTTTACAGCATTACTCACATTATTCCATCCATCCATCTTCTCCCGCTTAGCTGTTTCCGGGTCGCGGGGGCAGCATCCTCAGTAGGGAGGCCCAGACTTCCCTCTCCCCGGCCACTTCCTCCAGCTCTTCCGGGGGGACCCCGAGACGTTCCCAGGCCAGCCGAGAGACATAGTCTCTCCAGCGTGTCCTGGGTCTTCCCCGGGGCCTCCTTCCGGAGGGACGTGCCCTGAACGCCTCACCAGGGAGGCGTTCAGGGGGCATCCTAATTAGGTGCCCGAGCCACCTCATCTGGCTCTTCTCGATGCGGAGGAGCAGCGACTCTACTTTGAGCCCCTCCCGAATGACTGAGCTTCTCACCCTATCAGCACCTCCAAATCCGAGTCCATGGTTCTCGACCGGAAAAAGGTGGAGTGCCTTCTCCGGGTTGGAGATGAGGTTCTGCCCCAGGTGGAGGAGTTCAAGTACCTCGGGGTCTTGTTCACGAGTGAGGGAAGGATGGAGCGAGAGATCGACAGGCGGATTGGTGCGGCGTCTGCAGTGATGCAGAGTCTGCACCAGTCCGTCATTGTGAAAAGGGAGCTGAGCCAAAAAGCAAAGCTCTCGATTTACAGGTCGGTCTACGTTCCAACCCTCACCTATGGTCATGAACTTTGGGTCCTGACTGAAAGAACAAGATCACGGGTACAAGCGGCCGAAATGAGTACACATTATTAAATCATTAAAATATAACAATAATTTCTGCTTTCACTGCAGATAGCAATAACTCCAACATTATAAGAGCCTGAAGCTACTGTGAGTGTTGGGTCGAAGACTATTTGACACAGTTTGTGAGTTTGTGTGAAGGGCGGTCTATCCTCATCCTCAGAGGAAACATCTGATAATGTAATACATGAATAATTCAAAGCAAACGGAACAAATCCTACAAACCGGAAACAGGAAGGCATTAAATCAGACACGAGAAACTGGAAGACTGGGCTCACATGCAACATTTGCTCTAATTTGTGCAGCCTCCGATGCAAATGCTATTAATGACTCCAAAATACACATAAAATGATAGTAAAATACATTAAATTACACCAAAAAAACCCAAAAACCAAAAAAAAGGACACAACAAAACAAAAAAAAAAACAAAATGACAACAAAATGACAGCAAAAACATAAAAAATGACAATAAAAGACACAAAATGAAAGCAAACAGACAAAAGAAGTTAAAAAGTACCTAAAACAAAAAACCAATGACAACAAAATACACAGAACAAAAATACAAAATAACAGTGAAATACATAAAATGACAGCAAAAACACACAAAATGATAATACACGGGACAACAAAAATGGACTACAAAAGCACACATAATGAGAGAAAAATACCCAAAATAACAACTAAACATACTGCACAAGAACAAGAACACAGAGTTCTGATTGGTCGTTATCTTAAATGCTGATATGAATCTTGATCATGTGACTCTCACTGTCTTTGTGTCTTTTCAGACTCCCTCAGGGTTCACCTTAAACAGCTGCTAGTGCTGTTGTTGTCGTCTCACCTGCTCTGGTTGAAGGTGTGGATCTTGACCCGGTGGTGTGTGTACTTCTGCAGGATCTTCTTTGTGTCTTCGTCTGTGTTGAAGGAGTTCATGAGGACCAGAGGCACGTCTGTGTTGTACGTCTTGTTCAGGTGCTGTGGGAAATCAGAGACACAAAGCAAACCAGTGTTCAGCTCGTCCACCATCTATTGTGTCCACCTTTGCACACCTGATGAATAATTAATCTGATTAATTATGGTCAATTTAAATTACTTGTGACAAGGAGTAATCCTTATTTTCTTTTTTTTAAACAAATATAATGTTAATTTAAGCTGAAAACAGAGATGAACGGGCCCTCGCAACCTGTCAGGAAGTGGTGCACGTTGTGTGTTACATGTCGAGGTGAGGCAGAAATTTTAAAGTGTTGAGACGTAGCTGACCATTTTCAAGAATGTCTTCTAAATCACAGAAAACAAAAAAAATAAACAAAATGACAACAGAAACTATACACAATGCTATACAAAACCATGACAAAAACACACAAAATGCATGAATGTGTATTAATGACATGAATGTTGATCATGTGACCCTCAGATCAGATATAGTCACATGTGTATCTTGGCGTGTAAAAGGAAAGATTACAAGATTAAGTACTTATGAGGACACACCTGTTACTATTCTACAGGCAAATCCCACACAAAAAAAACACACATGTTGAGCTGCTGTGACAGCAGCTCAACATGGAGATTTACACACCCTTTATGTCTCCTATTATATTCATTATTTGCCTAAAGGAGTTTCATGGCCACGTCCGTCCTCGTCACTCAGTCTGAAAAGCGCAACAGGCTGTAGATTAAGTGAGTGTAACTGCAGAATTATTATCTAATTATCTTGTTCCTTGTTGACCCTGCTCAGCCAACACTGCTACATGCTAAGCTATGGAGTTCTAAAATATTTTCATGAAAGTTGAAGAAGCAAAAAATACAATTGGGGGGCAGCAGAAATGGGAACCAGTTATCTACAGCATTGGCACATTGGCAGCATTGGCTCTCACTAGACACTGGGAGGGCGGTCACCAGATGCCTTCAAGAAACTTTTTTTTTTTTTTACAATTTTTCAGCAACTACACCAAACTTTTCATCACTTTTTCTTGCCATATTTTTGCTCCTTTTAATGCAGTTTTGCTACATTACCCCCATTTCTGCCACTTCATCAAATTTAAATGCCTTTTCTGCGCTTTTTTTCCACTTTCAAGACATTTTCAGCATTTATAAACCCTTTCCACCACTTTTCCCACCGAATGTCCCATATGTTGACTCATTATTGTCACTTAACATCTTTTCACCATATTTCATGATTTGTCATGCCCATTATTTGCCAGTTTAAACTAATTGTTCCAATATTGACATTTTGAACCCTTTTAACCATAAATTTGCAAAATTTAACCAATTTCTGTGGTTTTTAAAATCCCGTTTCACCACCTTTTCCACCATACTTGGTCACTTTTAATCCATTTCATTTCTGATTAAAAGAAAAGATGACTATATATTATGACTATAATAATAGTAAACGTTCCTGGATAACAGTGGATATTATTCAGATGAATAAATAAATGTGGCTATCACAGATTCATAGAACAATGGACCACCATCATTTTGCTGACTTCATGATGGACCCCACAAATCTCTCCCCTTTATTCCCCCTCATAAATGACCCTGTCTCCACATGACTGTTCTTCAATGTTCATGTCTGAGTTCAACCACCGACTATCAGACTGATCAGCTGCATCCAGGGGGCGCTGATACAGCAAACCTCAGTGAGTTCTAAGTGCTCTTGCCTGCCCTTTCTAAGCATCTATTTATGCCCGGAATGAGTCCAAAATAATCACACACAGTGAAGAAGGGGAACATTCTCACAGGGGGGAATGTAGTCTGGAGCTCAGTGTGGGCTCAGCGTTCTCTGTCAAAGGAGCCGATTCAGCTGGCGGTAACGTGAGAAGAGCAGAGTGAGGACTGACAGAAAGCACTGTTCATCTGACTCGTTATATAAACTCCACTGCTCAGCCAAACATTTTACACAAGCATTATGCAAATCCTTAACTTCAATGTGATAAAATATTCAGGCAAGTTACGAGGTTCATTTACAATGAGAGAAAAACAGAAAAATAAGAACGCTCTCATCAAGGAACACCTTTAGAAGTTAAAGGCACACCGTGGACTTTTTGACCTAAAGAGTTGACACACACATATGAGTGATTTTAAATGATTCTTCAGGCCAATATACAGCGCTTGACAGTATCAATGCTCCAAGTGGGGCTTCCCTCTTGAAATACCACCCATGTAACTTTGGCCAGGTCATGTGACCTGGAGAATGCCTGGAGAACGTATGACTTTATGACAGTCACGTGGCTCTGTTATGCTCATGGAGCTAAGGCTTTTGCTAGTATTTTTCCACCTGAATGACTCCTGTTTAAAAGTTTAAAACTGCTTCTGAGGAGGCACTTCAATCGCCCCTGATGAGTCTCTTGAACATAGTGGTGCTTTTTGGTCACTCCATCGCTCCACTGACGTGATGACCAGGGAACTGTGTGTGTGTGTGTGTGTGTGTGTGTGTGTGTGTGTGTGTGTGTGTGTGTGTGTAGAAGTGTTGCTAGAGGAGAGAGAGGTCTGATCACTTATTTTCCTTCTTCTCTGGCTGTATATTTACAGCATTTATCATAAACAGCTCCGCTTTTACAGTTTAAATGATCAATTTACGGAGTTACTAAAGGAGTTCACTCAGAATATAGGCTTATTCAAGAAGTGTAATACAGCCGTGCAGCCCACCGCTGCAGCCGTATGCACTGCAGCGGAAAGGGGCTGCTGCCGCGGCTCTACAGACAGTGAAGGACGGGAAAGTTGTTGCTTGAAGTCGCTTAAAAAGTTACAATTTTTCAACTTTGAACGACGAAGTCGCGCTTGACCTAGTCGTTTAAATCACGCAAGTCACGTCACTTGAGGGGGGATAACTTGAGGTTGCATCAAAAGGTACACAGTGTTGCTTTAAATATCGGCCGATAATATCTCCCATCTCTAATATTTTCTGCCATAAAATGTAATATTGGTATCGTTTTCCATAAATTTTACTCCATATCCAATCTATTAGAGCTTCATTAGTACAAATAAAATATTCTGAGATCAAAGTCAGAATTATGTGATTAAAGTCAGAATTCTGTTTTTAAACTGATATTGGAGATCATTAAAAATATATTTTGATTTTACTGTGAAGGGCGTTTGTTTGTATGAAGTATCTTTCTGTAAATCTTACTACATACGCAATCAATTATAACTTCATTAGCACAAATAAATCTTAAAAAAATATGGTAAAATTAGGATAAAAAGTTTTTAATCCAGTTTTACATCAAACTCGGCAATGATGAGATGATTTCATCAGGCTGTGAATTCTCACCTCAATCTGCTGCACAGTGAGATCCAGGAAGGTGTTCTCGTTGCGGACGCTGATCAGACTCTTTGGGCCTTTGCAGCCCATACTGGTTCCCAGTCCTCCGTTCAGCTTCACCACCACCAGCTTGTTCAGGCAGTCGGAGACGCTGCTGGGAAGACCTCGAGCGGAGATCTTATCGTACGGCTGGATCTGATGGAGCAGAAACATCAGAGGAATGACGAGCAGTTAATACCAGTCACCAGTTAACACTAGGCACCAGTTGGTTCATAACATCACCAGAACTGCACCATAATATTACAGTGTTCTTCAGTCACTGGTACTTTATGGAGCTTTAGCAAACTAGTAAATACTCAACACCTTTGCGTCACTGCAGGTAGCGCAGCTTCACCGAGTATTTTTCTGTCCATTTATGTGCACATTTTAAATCTTTTTGTATGTTGAACCACATTTTGTGTATTGTTCAGTAGATTTGTCTTTTTAAAATCTTTGTTTGTTGTCATGTTGTGCATTTCTTTTGTTGTTTTGTGTATTTCTATAATCAATTTTTATATTTTTCAAATTATAATTTGTATATTTTTTAGGTCAATTTGTGTATGATTCGGTCATTTTACATACTTTGTCATGAGTCAATTTGTGTATTCTTCTGCATTCTGTGTATAGTTTTCTGCAATTTTGTGTATTTCTGTTGTCATTTTTTATATTTCTGAAAGACAATATGTATATCTATCCGTTTGTGAATTTCTGTTGGTATTTTGTGGAGTTTTAGAGTCAAGTTGTGTCATTTTGTGCTTCTTTTGAAGTAAGTTATTGTATTTTTCTGTCATTTATGTAAGATTTTTTTGTCGTTATGTGTAGTTTTATGGTTGCTTTGTGTGTTTTTTGTGGTTGTTTTGTGATTTTCTTTCGGGGGCCATACAATATTAGACCGAGGCCCGCCTGCGCTAAATATTGCTGCTTTTTTCTTCCATACTATCACTTTTCTTTGTTCCGTGACATTGAATCATTATGGACACAGAGCTTAGTATATAATATTAGACACACACAGACACAAAGAGGGCAAAGCCTGAGTTTACGTAAGATCCTGAAACGTCCTTTTCCCCTCTGAGCGTCAAAAACCTGTGCGTCATAAAGTCTGCTTTGAAAAAAGACTTTGCTCTTAGTTTGTTTAAACAGGGACAAATGCAATAAATAAGATCTGATGACATGTTACGCATTGCTCTACATATCTATATCATAGATGTATATCGCTCTCAGCTTTAGCTCAAACACAGATTAACACATCATGTCTCATTTATGGAATATGTTTTTCACAAACAGACTTTCCTTTATTTATATGGGGGAACATCTGGAAAAAAACAATGTGCAGAGACATTCAAGGACACAAAATATTTTCCAGATGTTTGGATGGATTCCTGTTACATTTCTGTTTAACCCCATAAAGGCCGTTCTTAAAGGAGTTTAAACAGACCAAATGTATTAGAACAATAAAATATTATTAGATGCTAAATAAAATTAGGTACATTATAGATTAAAATGATTAAAAAAATAAAGAAATATAAGTAAGGATTTTAAAATACTGTTTTATATAAATAATACATATGAAACAAAAATAAAATTGAGTGCATTGCTACAAGTTGTAGAAAAACCTTGACAAGGATAGAAAGAATAAATAAATAAAATGTTACATGGACCACGTGAAAAAATTCAAAATGAAATATGTTAATATTAATATGAGGGAAATAACAAATTAGAACCATTAACTTAAGTACAAAAAAAATAAAAATAATAAACATTTCATTTTGGTTTTAAATTTCTATCATTCTTTAGAAATATAACAAATGTTCATTCATTTTATTAGTTTAATAATATTATTAATAATAATAATGAATTTGATTTAAAACCGCCTTTCAGGTCACCCAAGGACACTTTACAATAAACAGATGAATAACAAACAGTGTAATCTATCTATAAAGCAAAGAATCTCTTTGTGCCTGTGTGTGTGTGTGTGTGTGTGTGTGTGTGTATGTGTGTATGAAATTTTAGAACTGATGACATCATCACTGTGGATTTAGCCTTTGTCACGCAGCCCAGTTGGCCGGGTTACAGGCAGCCTGTCGGCGCCCCAGAGCCAATCACTCTGTGGGCAGCTGAGTAGAGGGCGGACGATGTCCGGCCGGGGACATCATGTCCACATGTGTGTGCGTGTGTTTAATTCAGAATTAAATTTGCATTAGGAATTAAGTGTTTACAAGAACAGTTTAAAGAATATTTTACTTTTATTCTGAATTAAAGAGGGATTAAAGCTCCCATGTAAACCATGCATAAAAAAACTACTTAACCTCCCACTTTTCTATAGCAAGATATACTAGTGCAGCGGCCGTTGTAAGTATAATATAAAAGAGAATAATGCAAAAATTCAATAAAATGAAACTGAAAAAAATGTAGGTGGAACTATGGAATAAGATGAAAAATTAAATTACAAAGAATATGCAGATTGGTAGAGATGGGTTTTGAGTTTTAATTTGAAAAGAGGTAATGTGTCAATGTATTTTGTCTTTATTAACCAGATAAGTCATTGAGAACAAGTTCTCACTAGCAATATTAACCGTGGAGTAGTTAGGGTTAAGGGACTTGCTAAAGGGCCCTCAGTGGATTAAAACCAGCAACTCTCCGGTTACATCAGGTCACCACTGTCTCAGATTTCCAATGTGGTGCAGAGATTGTTCAGCGTTCCTGCTCTAAAGCACTGAGTCACTAATGAGTTCCAGCTCCAGGCCTTCGACATTCTGTGTTAGTTCGTCTTCGCTCTCACACGGAGGATTGAGTAACAGACCCCACCCATAGCCCCACAGTGATCGTCCTTCACACACAACAGAAGGGCGAATCACTGAGAACAGCTGAGCAGTGTGTTACTGACACAGGGGAGTGTGTGTGTGTGTGTGTGTGTGTGTGTGTGTGAGAGGCCCATAATATCCTTGAACCCCAGGAGGAAAACAGCTTCCATACAGAGGCCGACTTCACTAACTGAGCACCTTCCCATCCACATAACTTTCTTGAAAACAAATAACAAAAATGACTCCAAAAAGAAAAAAAATACAGCAAAAATGTATAAAATAACTACAAAAATACACAAAAGAACTACAATAAAAACAAACGACAGACAAAAAATGTTAAATGACAACAAATACCAAAAATTACTCAAAAAATACAAAACGATAGGAAAAAAAACAACAAAAGCACAACAAAAATACACAAAATAACTACAAGAACACATATAAATTACAGATTAAAAAAACCAAAATGACAAGTAACAAAAATGACAGGCAATATACATAAAAAAACAATAAAAATACACTAGTAACACACACAAAAAAGCAAAAACACAGAATGACTCACAAAACAACAAAAACAAATTTGTCCTTTCCTGTATTAATGCTCTGATTGCTCATCATTCTAATGCTAACATGAATGTTGATCATGTGACCTGCAGATCACATTTTTATGGCCCTGCTGTGATAAAAATTGCCCATCTCTGCTGCAGGGCCTCCAGTTTTTTATATATATGTATATACTGTCTACTATATATACAGTAAGTATGATTAGTATGGTGACCGTTCCCACTGAAGTATACTTCCAAGTTTCCCAAGATGCATTTGGAACCTACAACGACAAAAACCTGAATCACACTGAGGCTAAATATCGCTGTTGATTCTACACCTTTACTTTGAAAGTTCTGAAAACATTTTAAGTGAGAAAGTGACCAAGTGGAATATCAACATGTGCTCATTTGATCCATAAAACTGACGGAAACACATTTCATTCTGACATTTTGTTGATTTTTGGAGACTTCCTTTGTGCTACTGACAAAACTTCTGGTTAACTTCAAAACAAGAGCCATATTTACATATTTGCATTAAAAAAACTAATGGAAGGCAAGAAGAGATGCTTTTATTTTGAAAAGGGGATGTTTGATTTTTAGCTTGAAGCTGGTCCCAGGACAATTTTACGTTCTGCTCACAACGCATCATGGGACGATTGAGTATGACTAGTGTGCCCACCGTCCATACTTAAAAAATGTCCCCATAATTTAATGTATACATCAGGGTATTCCTCGCATACTCAATCTTTCCATACTCTCTAATGTGAACGCACTACTTACTAATTTTTACGTCAAACTTAGTATGAGTAGTACGTTAGTATGCAATTTCGAACATGGCCTTTGTGTGCAATCAGACCTGACCAAATGATCAAACTATCCAATGAACTCTAGTTTGATTAAAGAGGACAGAACAGTGCTGGATTTTTTGTTTTCTTTCTCAAATCTTTTCCCTAAAACAGCACCAAACCAAACAACAGGCTGCATCAAAGCTCTTCCCTTTTTATCAAAGCTATGATGCAACATCTGCGTGTGAGTCAGATCAGGTCAGTCTAGTGTTTTTGCATGCTGAGAGTTCCTGTTCTAATCCCAGCCACGTTGAATGATGCCAGACTGAAAAATAGATAAAGACACTATTGGCTCACCACACCGATACAACCTGAACAAATAAAGAATAGTGTTTGAAACAAAGCTGTGAAAACACATTTAAATTGTCTTTGTTTGCTCGGTAATGAACTCGTAAATGTCACAATGATGGCGCTTTTTTCCCAAGGTCGCTCAAAGTCCACGAGGGGAGACGATAAAGAGTAAACACTAAACAGGGAGTGTAAACAGCCATAGGACGACCACCGTGCTGTCATGGAGGTTCAACAGATAACGATGCATGGCCCTCATCATTGAATTACCTCCCGCCAAGAAAACAATGCATCAGTTGCTCTCACAATGTAACTAAAATCGATGATTAAATATAGAAAAACAGCACAGATCTATTAGTTAGAATAGCATAGGTCAAAATCAGTTGAAGAATGGCTGGAGATGAAGGGGTTAAAAGTTGAAAAAGCTGAAATTTCCAATAGAAATTAATGTGAAAGAAAAAATTCAAAAGTCAAAAAGATTAAAAGTTACAAATTCTAAAAGTACAAGCATAAATCTGCAAATTTAATTCTGAAATACACACACACACACGCCGCCCTGTGCTGCGTGACAAAGGCTCAATCCGCAGTCTCTCTTTTTTTTTTATCTCAAATTGTTGAAATACAGTAACTCATTCTTTTCTAATCAAAATCCTGCAATAATCCATAAAATAATCCATAACATTTCCCTCCAAAAAAATGAACAAATGGGTCAGAAATGTACAGTGAAGAGCCAGCAGAGACTGCATATTGTTGGTTCCTTCCATAATTATTATTTATGCATGGAGGTGAAAACCCGGGCTTATTAATGTTTAAGTCAAAAATCTGTGGCCCACTTGAGATCAAACTACTCCGTATTTGGCCCATGAATTAAAATGATTATGACTGATGGAAATTACACAATTCCCTTCTTAAAGGGGACATATCATGGTTTTAAATCCTTCCTTTTTAAATATAAATCATACAGTTGTGGTCTATATAAAGCAGAACTGCAATGCTTGGGTCTGAATTCCTCATTATTATAGCTCCACCCCTTTTCTACCCCTATTCTGATGTGCTTCTGAGAGCAACTCGTTTTGGTGCGGTCTCTTTAAATGCAAATGATGCACTCCATACCCCGCCCCCTCTTCAGGTGACACTCGGTTCAACTCCACCCTGCTCGGCAATTTTTGTAGTTTGATAGAAGAGATACGGCTATGTAGCGGCGCAGAAAAGGTTTATTCACACGTTATTTACACAATGTCAACAACAGAAGACTCGTCCATCTAGCCTTACATGTTCCAGCCAGAGTCTGACCCAGTGGAGCGAGATGAAAATGAAGATGATGAACCTGCAGAACCCTAACAAGTGAGCTAACACAAGCACCGAGCTAACGCTAGCGCCAAGCTAACGTCACGAAATGCATTTTAATACAGTCTTTTCAAAGACAAAAACGGCAAAATGAAATGACTAATGAAAACTTTAGACTTAAATTAAATCACGTAGGCCATATCATCAAGGATCTAAAACGAGCACACAGCGCTAACATATTAAGTCTGAAGACGGTGCAACTGCTAATGCTAACAAAACAATGACAGGGACGTCTTATCATCACACTTTTTAGCGTTATTTACAGCTTACCGAAGTGCTCTGTTCATCGTCTCCAAAGATAGAAGGAATTGAACCCTCAATCAGACAAAGTCTTTCGGCAAATCCTTCTTTATACTGGTGGAGGTTGCAGAAGCAGTCATCATTGAAGTGCTTCGTGCACACAAAAATGACCTTACCCACAGATGTGGGTACATTTCCGTGAAAAATAAAACTCAACCAGGCACTTTGAAAAGGTTCTGATGATGGGAAACGGTGTAATGAAGCGTGTGGGTTACTACATCCAACAACCAAACATTTTGATTTCTCCTCTCGTAACTTCGGCATCCTTGAGCTTGGACTACAAAATAAAAGCGAGAAATAAAAATGGCGGATTGCTCGAAGTGTTGGGCCTGGAGTTGATGTACTAATTTGGCAGTTCCGCTGCAAATACTGTGATGTAATAGTTCAAAAAACGTAATAGAGAATAGAAAAATCGAAACAGATTGAAAAATATGAGCAAAACAGAATATAAAGATATCTACGGAGCACCTGAAGAGACTAATTAGATTTTTTCTGTACTTTTAAACACTCTAAATATACAACAAAATGCATTTAAGGGCTAAAAAAGTGGATTTAGCATGATATGTCCCCTTTAAAGTGGGAATTATAAAAGTATAAAATATTGAAGTGCCAACATAATGCATTTGCAAATGAGTGGTCATTTAGGTCAGGGGTTCTCAACTGGTCTCAACCTGGGACCCACCCTCATTAAATCGTGACCCACTTTTTTTATTAATTAGAATTCTACCAACCAAATTAGGTTTTTCACAAATTGCTGTTGAAAAAAAACCATATTTAATCCTTTTGAAAACATAAATCTATAAATTTTCCTGTGCAACATGCATTTCACAGCATGCCTGTTAAAAAGAAGTCCAACATGAGAGACGTTAAGTATTTATTTATTGTTGACCAGCTGTCCGGGACCCACCCAGTACAGGTCCGCAACCCACTTTCGGGTCCCGACCCACCAGTTGAGAAAAGCTGATTTAGGTGATCCTAACCTTTCAAACACGTTAATTTGGATCTTTTGCCTTAAAATAAGCAAATGCATGTTTCTCAGATTGTGACATCTTGACTGTCTGTGAGCAGGAGGCCGAGCAGGGAAGTAGATTAGGCCGTGTGTGTGTGCGTGTGCATGTGCGTGTGCGTGTGTGTGAACTCGTGACTCCATCTGATAAAACGCTGAGCTTTCAGTGAGGTGGAAACATTTAACAGGGCTTTGAATGTCACCTTGAAAGTGAAGTAGTTTTTACATAATTACAGGATTCATTCACTGAATCCACAAAGGCACTGATTAAAAATACAAAAGGTGAATATTTAACTACATACAAAGCTAACAACGCTGCATTCAAAAACACAGCACAAAAGGAAACTAATTCATTTAGCAAAAATGTGCAAAAAGAAGAAAACCACATTTTCCGGCCATAAAATATATTAATATTTAATAGATTTTTGACAAAGAATACAAGACTATATTCTTAATTGGGTCTTAATTTCTCAGCCGTGTGGTTAAATCCTGGTCTTAGTGTGTGGAGTTCCCATGTTCTCCCTCAGTATTCAGTTGTTTGCTCTAAAACAAACTGTAAATCCTATTGGTTTCAATTGGTGTATATTAACTATTATTTTATAAAGTAAAAAAAAGGATAAAACATATTTTTAAACTTAGTTTAATTGTTAAAAAATTCCAAAAAATGTAAACAAATTAAAGGATGCTTTAAAAATCAAATAAAGTATGGTAGGTTTACAAATTAGGTTCTAATAAGCTACTTAGGGTATTCAGTTAATATCATTGTGCGTATTAATCTTATTTCTATAGGCTCTTAAGTGCATCGCCTTCAATGTTTTGAAAACTGGATCACTAAGTCAGATTTATAAAAAAGGTGATATTTGGTAAATGCTGAGAAAAGTGAAGACTATGACTGACCTGAAACAATATTTTAGTCTTTTTGTTACACTTGATAAAGTCTTACAAGTGACTTTTTATATTTTTTTATACATATTGATTTCAGTCAGTAACCATTTGCAGGTTGTTTATGATTCATTCAAATAATTTATTTGAAATACAAGCAAATATATATATATATATATATATATATATATTTTTTTTTTTTTTTATTACATTCTAAATGTTATATAATACTATAAAGTGTAAGCATTTTATATTGATCCACTTCAAGTGACTCATATTGAGAGATAATAATAAATTGGTCATATAGAATACATTCAAATTTGATTTAAACAGACAAAAAATGGGCTTTTTTGTGTGCCTTAAACTTTATTTTTTAGTCAGTATAATTTTTGGTAGCTTGGTGTGTTGAACTTATTTATAATTGATTTGATTTTCATTATTTAACATATTAACATTTATTTTGTTATCCAGACAGCTTTTAACTAACTTGTGATAAATGTGTGAAGGGAAAAGCTCATTGTTGGCTTATCAAAGGTCAGTATTATTGTTAACTGATCTGCTGGAAAAGCACATTCAGCAGATAAAGTTTATGTAACACCACACACACACACACACCACACACACACACACACACACACACACACACACACACACACACACACACACACACACACACACACACACACACACACACACACACACACACACACACACACACACACACACACACACACACACACACACACACACACACACACACACACACACACACACACACACACACACAAATAGCTGTAATCCTGAAACCATTATTACAGTGGTGTGACATTTCTGAACACACTGTTAGTACTTTGAATAATAGGAAACTGTAATTTGATTCTAATTCATGACGAGGAAGAGAAACTAAAAGATGCAACGTTGCGTTCAAGTGCTTTTCCGCCTGTTGGTTTTCTTTCTACTAACAAACCCCATGTGAACTGCTTTGTAGAGCTATAATACATTGAATTATGACAATCCTTGTTCTTTTAAGTACCACTAAAGAAAACTAAATAAATAAAAATAATAGTGTGTGTGGCTGTAATTTCACAAATATTATTATACTTCAAAATATCACTGTGTATTTTTAGAAAAACCTGAGTTTCTGTTTTATTCTCAATCATTGACATAAATTGGTGTAAAAATCTTCATCAATTATTAATTAAGTTCTTTAGTTTAATGTGACTGACTCAAATGTGGCTTTGTACCTTTGGACTCATTATCCTACACATCATTACTTTTTATTACTTTTGTCTATAAGGATAAAGAGCGTTAAGCATTTATAAATATGTCGATCTTTAATGAACCCAACGTGTTTACTTCCTGTTTGATGATTGAAGAAGTAAAAACTAAAATGTTTAATGAATAATCGGGGGCAAAATGAGCATTTTCAGGTTTTTAAAAAATAAAATGGTAATAAAACATAGGAGGTCTAAAATGGCGACACCAATAAGATCATTTACCTCACATAGATAAATATACACTTACACTTCACAAGTAATTATGCCACTTTATTGGATTTTCTATTGGTGTCATTTATTGTTGAAAAATGAAAAATGCTGAATAAATTACTCATTATCTTAAATATCGTAAATATATTCATAAATAATTCCACTTATCACCTGTAAGGTTGGACGTGTCCCTGATAACATTTTGTCAGATAAAGACAATGTGTCAGCCTCATAGATCAATAAAAAATAAAGATCGATGGATCGAAAAGTTGGTTTTGATCTCCACTAAACACTCTGTTTATGAGAAAAGTTTGGCGCATTGCATTGTGGGATGTGGAGTCCTGTAGACGGATACATGCAAGTGTTTTAACTTCATTCTTACTGTAATTTCTTGTGTTTGGTACCAAAAACTCTGCTCAAGTGACTTCTCAACACATTTCTGAGTTTTTCATCGACTAAAAGTTGCAGCAAAACAATAGTTGATGCTTGTTTAGGCCGAAATTTAATGTCTTATGAATTGAGGTGATATTAAACTGAACAGAAACGAAGTCAAACCATCACTGTCCTTTTTGTCTGGAGAAGAAACACAAGGAATCACAGTAAAAAAAACACTTCTATGCATCCGTTTACGGAACTCCACATACCACAACGCAATGCGCCAATTTTCCAAAAATGTAAATAAGATAAATACAAACTTAAATGTTTTACATATTTTTATTGGAGCAAATGATCCACAAGTTATTGATCTACAGGTGTGTTTCCATTACCCTTGGAAATGCGCAAAATCTAAATAGCACAATAAAAACTGGCAATGTAAACAAAACACCTGAATTTCGAAAAAAAAAAACGCTCAAATATCACTAAAACGTTTTTACGCATTCATGAGGAAGTATTTCAGATGTTGAAATGTGACGCAAAAACGCCATGGAAACACCTAGGTACGTCACAGATCGTGACGTCCCTGGTCACATGACCACTGCTCTCTGAGAAAACATGAGGCGGTACGTGTGGACAGAAGAAGAAACCGGGACATTTCTAAACATTATACTATAAAATTATTACTGCCACATTAGACGTGAAACAACAAAGAAATACAGTGTGTTACAAAGGAAGTTCTGCAGCGAAGTCTCACGGGATGAGATTTCACGGGAGTTACGAGGCGCCTCCCAAAACAATATTCAATGAAAACACGTTCAATGCGCAATTATACTTTGGCAACATTTAGAAATTTCGCTTTTATTTTGAGAAAGTGTGTAATGGAAACCCAGCTTACGAGGCCTACACTGTCTTTCTTAGATTAAAAAAGCAGTCTTAAACAATGTATAACATATAGAAAATGATTAAATCGCTGAAGATGTCTTCACAAATCCACTGAAACCATATTAATTAAGGAACTACCTGATCTGCTTCCATATGCAGTGCCTCCATTCCAAAGGGATCCCAGATCAAAGCAGAGCCGACTTCTCTTCCAGTTAAACTTTCCAAAGTGGCTGTAGCGTCTCCTTTCTGGTTCCCAGGAACCATGACTTTATGATGATTGTTTTTAAATTTAGACGATTGGAGGACCTTCATACACTTCCTGAAGGTTTCAGTGGAATGAGCAGCACAGACTTTGCTTTTTATGAAGACTCCAGCAGAACGTTAACTTTCACTTTCAAGCTTTTCTCATGATCCATCCATCCTACTCACACAACTAATATGGTTCACAGGTTAAAGTGTGATAGGGCAACAGATAGCTCACATCCTCTACATCACCAATGTGATCTTCTCTTATCAGCTTCCTGTCTCAGACTAGTTCCAATGATCAAAACCAACCAATACAAACACTCCTTTATCGCTTCTTAATTCCAGTAAAAGAAGATCATCATCACACTTGTCTATAAACGCCACAAGTTTATTTGCTTGATTTATATTTATATTGTTTTTATGTTACCTTGTTTTTTTATTGGGTGAAATTGCACTAATACATGTTTTTATGTTGTTACACTCTGAATCCACCCCTATTTAGGACAAATAAAGTTGATTGATTGATTGAAAGCTTCCCATGAAGAGGTAGATTATTGATCACAGGGTGACAGTTGAGCAGCTTTCAGATTCATCATGTAGCTCTATTAATCATTTAGCCTTTTTTATTATTTCAGCTAAAAATGAAAGACAAACAACCAGGTCAGTCATCAGTTATCACGGACACCAGTTTCACCCAAACATTAATAAATCATCAGACCACCAATGAAAACTATGGTCCTCCAATAATCTGAAAGATGTGTTTTTGTGCATTTTTCAAATACACATTTAAATTTCTAAACGCCTTGTCATATTTATTAACCTTGGGTAAAGTTGGAAGAATGCTTTGTTTTTTCTGAAAGAAGTGAAACTAAAAGGAACAAAGACAGAAGTTTATTATATATTTGAAAGAAGATCAGCATCTGAACACGTATACAAAACCATAATAAAACTATTTTGTTACTTCTTCCATTGTTCATATGTAGCAAGTGTCTTTAGTCTCTAAACTTTATTGTAAAATTGTAAAAAAAATTGAATAACAAAAATTGAAAGAAAGTTTCCGCTTTCTTTCGATGACACAAGCTCACACTGGCCAGGTTTACAGGACGTTTTTTAATTCATAATTTAAAAAGTATTCTGCTTTTTTTACATGGAAATAGTAATTCCAAATTGAGGTATACAAGGAAAACATGTTTATTCGCCTATATTTAATTCTGCTTTAGGTCTGGGAGTTGTGAAGGCTTCTGACTGGACAGGGGGCGAATGTGACGTATCGGAAAAAACACAAAACCTTTTCTTTTCGGCTACAATATAGACCACATAACAAGTACTATTTTCACTTTTTTTCCACAGTAGTTTTGAAGCTACAGCTCGACAAATTCGGAATTAAAGGTGAAGGAAAGCTCTCATGTAAACGTTGCCAGGAAAACACAGCCTTGCAGATTAAAAAACATAAAGTGTACGTACAGAATCTTCTGGAGGTCTTTGTATCTTGATCCACTCCACTGACGGTCCTTTCACCTGCAGGAATCTGTGGAAAAGGTTCGTGAAGCCCTCAAAGTCTTTCCTGGAAGCCTAAAAAAAACAAAACAAAAGAAACGCATTAGTTTCAGATCACTATATTGAACCAATCAAAACTCAAAAATAAAATGTAATACAGGGTTTTTCAACCTTGGGGTGAACCTGGAAATGCCTGAAATGTACAGTAATTGATAAAAAAAAAAATGTTTTAAATATTTTTCAAATAAAAACAACTTTAAACAACTACAGTATGTTATACTTTCACTTTCTCAAATATGAATATAGCTAAAATGACATGCAGTACAAAAATATCTGAGCTGGCGCATCATAATCTATATTTGTAACACTAAACACAGGATAACAAACATGATCACAGACTAATTCTAGAAGAAGAAAAAAGTCTTTGGGGTCGCCAGAAATTTACGATATAAAAACGGGGTCACGATTCAAAAAAAGGTCGAGAACCACTGATGTAATTATTAACCAATATTTATCGTACATCCATGTAAACGTCAAGTGCAAACCACAGCTTATGTTTTTATTACAGTGTTGTTTATTAAGCTACAATCACAGCTGACTGTGTTAAAGTCTCTCCTTTATCGCTTCATCTTTAATTATTACTGCTCACAGTGAAGCACAGGCTGCTGGTGAACTCTGGGTAATCACCTGAAATATCTAGTAATTGATTTTAAAATAAAAAATACTGATGAAAATTACATTTTTGTAATTTTTTTAAATTATTACTCTCTCAAATTATTTCTCAAAACTTCCTCAAATGTATTTCTAGAAAAAAAATACAGTATAAAAATGAAATGGTTAATTAAATAATAATATTAAATAAAAATTATATATTTTGTAATTTTTTCAAATTAAAACACCACACACTCTCAATCAACTGTATTCTATAATTTAATTTCCTCAAATAAAAATCTAGTAAAAAAACAGTATTAAAATTAAATAATTAAATAGTTAATTAAATATTTTTTTAAAGAATTACAACATTTTTATAATTTTTTTTTTTTTTTTTCAAATTAAAACACCACACACAATCTCAAGCAACTGTATTCAATATTTTCACTTCCTCAAATACAAATCTTGTTTACAAAAAATACATATATATATAATTTGGCAATTTGAAAAAAATGACAACCTGTATCTGGATTTGTTGACAAGATATGGAAAACTTTAGTTTTCGACACTTGACGCGACCTTGACCTTGACATTTTGTCTCCAAAAAAGGTCGACTGCACATCCTTGACATTGACCCTATGAGATGATGTACATGTCATTAGTGCTGCATTAATAGCCTAGGAGGAGTTCCAGGACAAGAACTACTACGATAAGTACTCGCACTATATCACAAACATGATAAAAAACAAATTAAGGGTGGGAACCACTGCCCTATGAGGTAGGGATGTATGTCATCACTTTAAACGTGTTGGTGGAGCTCGCCTTGGCACAATGCTACAGTACAGTATGTGTCACTGTTGTGTTGTTCCAGATGATGATGCTAAACCCTTCCAACCATATGCTCCAATAGACCCAGTACAGTACCTCTCTTTCAGGGCCGGGGCTGGTGGTTTCCAAGAGTTTCTCCAGCTCAGCGTGCATGGAGCTCTCCAGCTGCTGCCGCATCATTTCCTGGAACTCGGCCATCCCTTTGCTTGGCGTTCCTTTACTGAGACCCGGAGAAAGACCTGAAGAGACGATGGGAAAGGAACGTTTACAAACGTGAGCTCAGCCATGTTGCACATCCTCGGAAGGTTTCCAACACAAATCCAACCAGCTGTTGTAGCTGTAAAAGCAAACTGTAATCCTGCTTACGCAAGAGCACGTTGTTTCTTTATTTACTCATCACACTTCTTATCCCACCTCATTTTCCATCAAATAATTGCAACCATGTTCGAAATAAAACTACAAAAACTAAATCTGTAACCATACAGTATATAGAGGGAAATCCCAGGGAGACAATACCTCATTCATAATAAATTAAACTGTATTATTCATAAAAAAATGAATAGAACTTGTTCGACTATACATGCCACATAAGTCAAATGCTTTAGACATTGATTATCCCAATAATTTTTTTAAATGGTTTGGTCTACATAACAAAAACAGTCCTGCTATCTCAAGCAAGCGAGAATTCTCAGTATTTAAATAAATCTCAATAAAATCTAATTTAATACAGTAAACATATTCACGAATGGCAACAAGGATCTGACAAGATATTATAAAAAATACAAAAAAAAACACAAAAACTTTAAAGCTTTTATTTGAAGGTAATTTCATTCATGTGATGGGCCACATTGATCACAATGGGGGCCACAAAAATGTGATTGTCTGATACGAGGGCCACAATATAGGAATATTCATTATCTTTATTTTATTTATTTATTTCAAGTTATTTAATACAAACAGGAAATGCTTCAGTCGTACAGTATGTGCATATAGATTTGTGGCCTATATGGCTAATGACATGTTATGTATTAACATACGTATTGTAATAAATACACTGCTTGAATATCATCTCAGCATTAGCAAAAGGACCAATTTGAAGTTTAATGCAGGGAACAATAACAGGTTTAGTCTATTTTCGTTTGTTGTGCATATTTGTCTCTCATTTTGTGTTTTTATATTACTGTAGTCGTTATTTTTGCATATTTTTGGAGTCATTTTGTGTATTTCAGTTATCACTTTGAATATTGTATCTTATGAGTCATTTTTCGCATTTATGGAGTCATTTGTGTTCTTGTTTTGTTTATTTTTCTGTTCTTTTTTTAGCCATCTTCTGAGTTTTGGAGTAAATTTGTGTATTTTTTGTCATATTTTTGTGTAGTCTTTTGTAATTTAGCATGTTTTTTTTTTTTTTGACTAATTCTGTACTGCCATCTGTGCTTGTTTTTAAAAATAGGGACGTTTTCCCAGTGTAACTTCTAGTAATTTTGATTCTTTCCCTTTTTACAAATTCTGTACCTTACAAAACTTTACATTTTTAAAGCTTTTGCTCTGAGTTTCTGTCTGTAAATAATAATATAAATTCATTTTCTCTGCATAACCTGACAGAAAACATAATTTCACAGCGTCTATGACATGAACAGCAACACGTTTACCCATGTATTTTACTATAAGTGCCCAATATTACTGTGTAACTGCTTATTAAAAATGAAAGCTTCATGTCTTCATGTATTTGGATCAAAGCTTGTTTCTAATGGTTGATAGACTGTTATAAAAGGTGAGACTGTAAACAGTGTTAAATAATGGCTAAACGCTATAAGTTTAAAGCAAGCACGGAGTGCCCTTAAGCAAAGATAAGAGTGGTCAGTAATCTTTATTTGCATGTTACGCTAGTAAATTATTTGCACTGAGGAACCGCTCCCTATATCCTGTCATCACACGCTGTGGGGTCTCCAACGTGTATGTGTTGCTGAAACTATTAAATTCTACTTAAAATCTCTCTTTAAATTAAAAAAAAGGCCTCCGCATAATAGACACCGGCTTGTGCGACTGATAATAACCACTGAACAAATGAACAGTTCAAGTAGTGACTCCTCTGCTTTACTTCGGTAAAAGTAATGTCAGACCAGGTGTCAGACCTGTTTCTGTGAAATAACAATGAAACTAAACATAACAACCCTGGATCAATCTGTCACTGAGAATGTTCATGTACATACTATTACATTTAAATGTTCACCTCCACTACTCATCACTGCACTATTATCTTATTATTATTATCTTATCTTGTTATTGTTTTCTTGTTATATTATTTTAGTTAGTTTTGCACATATTAGTCTAACTACTGTTTATATTTTTCTAGTTGATTGTTATTATTTAATGTTTACATTATGAGAGAGAGCACAGTTCAAGTCAAATTCCTCGTGTGTATAACATTCATTACATAGCCAATAAAGTTGATTCTGATTCTTTATTCAGGAGATAACAAATAAAGAATTTTTACAGAGAAGCTTTAAATCATGTACCAAGAATACTTTGGTTTTATTTGGAAAATGTATTTTATATTGGTTAAAAATAAAAATAAAAAAAATAGAAAATGAATATATTAATTAAAATGTGGTTTAAAAAATGATTAATTAAATAAATAAATGGAAAAAATAAATAGATTAAACTGAATTGGTCTGCAGTTTTGAGAAATTTTAAAAAATTTAAAAAAGCAAATAAAGAATATAATTTAAAAAAAGGGACCAATCAGCTTCATAGCATTGCATGCTACATAAAAACTACAAAACTTTTTAAAAAATGTTTTAACCTTTTTACATGAATTTCATTGCTTGGACATTGCTCAAAAATCTTAAAGGTTAAAACAGTGGTTCCCAAACTTTTCTCAGTCCCGTACCCCATCAAACATTTAACCTGAAGCCATGTACCCCCTACTCCTGCTGCACACTTAAAAACATAATAATGTAATGTCATATACAATGTAGCCCTACAGTGATGTTTACTATCCTGTTGAGGAATAATATATAACAATCATAATAATTATATTATTTGTATTTCCTGAGGAAAATGCCAGTAAGGATGCAGATGCTGGCCTGCGTTACACTGCATTAGCTTATCATTGGCATTGGCTAGCATTAGCATTATCTAGCATTAGCATTAACCTTGCAATAGCAATAACCTAGCAATAGCATTAACCTAGGATCATCATTAACATTAGCATAGCATTGCCATTAACCTAACATTAATATTGGCCAGGTATTACCAGTTGCCTAGCAATAGCATTGGCCTAACAATAACCTAGCATTAGCCTAACATCATTATTAACATTAGCATAGCATTAACTAACATTAATATTGACACAGTATTAGCTCTAACATAGCATTATCATTAGCCTTGCAATAGCATTCACCTAGCATTAACCAGGGCTCAAAAACTGCGACCAAATTGTCGCATATGCGACAATTTTTTCAGTGTTTGCAAGTGAAAATTTCATCTGGTTGCATCTGTGCGAGTGCGTAGGATGACCTTATTTTGAAAATCCAAAAGGAGGAAACTTCCCCATCCTCTGAGTCTTCCTCCTGTGAAACAGACACTACAAGCATCGACATGTCCCCAAACACACAGCTGCTGCATCACCTACACTGGGGACAGGCTCCGGGCACGCGAAGCAACAGAGCGAATGGTTCTCTTCAATAGCAAAATTAGTTTTTTTTTCCACTGATCTCCCTTAGGTTTGTTTCATTTTAAAACTAGGAAAGTTTTTGATTTATTTTTATTTTTGAGACTTTTTTTTTTTTTAATTATATCTATTAAAAAAATTTTCTTTACGGGAGATTAAAACCATTCATCTTTTCAATAAAATTAAGCTCGTCATTGCATACAAAGAGCATGAAAACTGATCTTAAACAAAAACTAAAACAAATGTTTTGAGTCCTGATTTTTTTCCCTCTTTTACCTCCACTACCAGTACAAAAAAGTAAGTTTTTTTTTTATTATTATTATTGTTTGATTCAAATACTTGAAAATCTTTAAATAAATCAATTTTTACACTAAGTTTTGTTTTTTTGGAAAGTGCTCTAAAATAAATTAACAAATACATTTATAGCAATACATACACAAAGTCCTCAAAACCAACCAAGATTTACATATGGAAATCTTACCTTTCACAAAAAGGGACATTTTTTTTCACGTTGTAAGAAAGTTCAGCAACAAAAAAGAGAAAAAGTGAGCAGAATCCAAAGCTTTAGATCAAGAATCCAAGTGAACACACCACATTCCGACAACAAGGTGAATTAATTCCAGGGCACTCGCGTCCTCACTTTCAAAAACTCGCTGAGGAAGAGGAAGAGGAGGAGGAGGAGGAGGAGGAGGAGGGTGAAGCCCTGATAAAACACATGGGCTCGTTCATTATCTCAGTGAACATAAATCCTCTGTTTTCCAGAAACAACGTCACCAATCCAGGTTGTGGCAGCCTTCCTCCTCCTCCTCCTCCTCATCGTCATCATCTTCAGTCTGTAAACTCTCCTCACACTTCCTGCAACATCCCTTCAATTATTAACCATTTGCCTCTCAGATATCTTTGTATTTGATATATTTAAAGCCTGGAAATCACAAACACACATGAAATACAATATTTGGGCTCAAAATGTTCTAAAGAGGGGAAAAAAAAATCACTGTAAATTGAAGGAAGAAAAATTCCCTTTATTGTAAACAAAAGTAAATCTATTTTACTTATACATTTCTTTTTTAAACTAAAACAGTATTTATTAAATTATTTTTCTTAATTTTTATTTTGTGCTATAATTTGACTGGTTTTCATTAAATAAAATTATTATTTTATACTACCAAGTATTTTTTTTATTTTAATTTTATTCTTATTTATTTGTTTTTTTTTTTAATCAATTTTACATCGTTGCTGTAAAAGGTTATGTGCTAAATATTTAGTAGTACTAGTATTTTCGCTGTACTTTTGGAAAAATATGTCAAATAAAAAAAGATTATGTTTTATGCATCTTTGAAAAAAAAAAAAAATAATGATAATAATCTGCATCACTGATAAGAAACTCCAATCTACAGGAGGGCCCTTAACTCACCATACCTCTGATAACCTTTGCTGGGCTATCAAAGCTGCACCACAGCACTGACAAGTGACAACCCTTCAGAGAAAAGGAAAATACTGAACTTAGCAACGAAGCAGCTAAGCTAACGACAACATGGAGAGTAAAGGCAGCTTTTTAACGGTCTTTTGAAGCTAAAAAAAAATGCCACATTAAAGCCCTTTTCCTACCGTTTACGACCACAGGATACAGCCGGGAGAGCAGTCGTGGAGGTCAGCCTGAAGGACCAAAATAGGACGATTTCAAACCGGACGTGTCAAATAATGTCCGGTTTATGGCGTCCTCCCCAGTTAAAGAGACAAACCCTAATAATCCGCTCTACGTGTAGCCAGAGGACACCATGGGTCAACAAATTAGAAAAGTAGATTGAAATTAGTGCAATTTATCAGAAAATTGTGAGTTATTTTGGAGAATCTTATCATGGATCAGTTGAAACCTTACAGGAAGCTGACGTCCAATCAGAACGCTCCGTTCCCTGTGACGTATGAGCCAGTTTAGGGCAATAATTTGTAATATTTCTCCAAAAGATATAAACGGTATAACTAAAAAAAAAAATTAAAAATCATAAATACCGGCACAATATTAGGTTTTTACAAATTTATTTGCCAATTTTAACATTCTATTTAGCCTCAAATGTCAGATTAGTGCTTATTTTTTGGTATAATTTTAAAAGATAATTTTTCTCAAATGCTGTTGTAGTTTAATAGACTGAACCATTCATTCATTTATCGATTTCAGACCCACTTATTCCTGTTTGTCAGGGTCGCGGGGGTCTGCCGGTGCCAATCTCCGGCTCTCATTGGGCGCTGGGCGAGGGTACACCCTGGACAGGGCGCCAGTCCATCGCAGGGTAACACAGCCAGACAACCACTCACTCTCATTCACTAGACTGAACATCAATTGCATAATCATTCTTGTGACATTACGGAATAAAAACAAAAATTAAATCCGTATTATATAATTTGCAATGCATAACTGCATAAACAAAAATGTGAAATGCCTGACCCCGTCTGGTCAATTCATGTCACTGCAGTTTTCATTTGTCTTCCCCCGCCCTGTCGAATATTTACATACATATTTAAAAAAAAAAAAAAAAAAGTGTTAAGCTCTTTTTTTTTTTTTTAAATTTATTTCAGTGTGATCATGGCCTAGCAACCAATATATAGTCTTTCCAATTTCCATCTGTTTCTAGTGAAATAAACTTCTAGAACATGTTTGGAGCATTTTAAAGTTATTACTCTGGCAAATAAATACAGAAAAAGGAATTAAAAAATATTGATTAAACAAAACACTTTCATTTATGCTGTTATGCTGCCATATTTTGTTTCACTTTTCTTTGGTTTTGTCCATCAGTTATTATTCTTACTTTATTACATTGTGACTCAAGTGCACAAATCCTAAAAAGCAGTTTATTAAATAACTTCTGTGATATTTAGTTGTAAAAACACCGTAACACAGTATTAAATATTTTACAAGATTCACACTTGTCAAAAAACATGTAATATAATGATTAAGAGACACGTTTGAGATTTTTCAGGGGGGAAAACTGCTCATACAAAGCAGTTTTTGTGGTGAATTAGTTTACTGGTGATCATTATAACTGATGTACCACAGAAACAGAAGTAAAGCCTTCATGGTGGTATTTACATTAACCTACAATGCCTGTTCATTTTAATTACATCTGCATTTCATAGTTCTAGAAAAATCATTAATAAAATCAGCTAAGAGAGAATAAAGGGGTGATTCCCACATTCTCTTAATTGAATAGCCACTGTTATCCAGAAACTTTGATGTTATTTGTATCCTAGTGTATAGTCATCTTTAAGATATAAGTCTGTTTATAATCAGAAATAAAATGGGTTAAAAGTTTACTAAAATTGTTGGAATGGTGATGAAAACCACAGTTATTGGTTAAATAATGCATACATGGCCAAAAACAGACAGAATGGGTTTAAAATGTTAATATTGGAACAATTAGTTTAAACTGGCAAATAACACGTGGTAAAATTGGCAAAAAAAATAAGCACGGAATATGGTGAAAAAAAGCTTAAAAGTGATTAATGATTCTACGTATGTATCATTAGGTAGGAAAAGTAGTGGAAAATGTTTAGAAGTGGTGTATATGTCTGGGAAAGTGGAAAAAAATGTGCAAGACAGGCTGAAAATTGATAAATGGCAGAAATGTAGCAAAAATGAATAAAAGGAGCCAAAATATGGCAAGAAAAAGTTATGAAAATAGGTTAAAATATGAAAAGTTTGGTGTAGCTGCAGAAAATGGTAAAAAAAAAAGGGAAAAATTGGTTAAATTTTTTCAAAAAATATTCTTAGTTTCTTGAATCTCTGAAATAATGCACAACCACAAAGTTCCCAGCTTGCTTATGTTTCTTTGAAGCGTTAAGGTGCGATGTTACAACCAGTGAGGAACATTTATTAGGAAGTAGTTTGGGATCTTGATCCTGACTCTGAGTGAGGCTTAATGTGGAGTTAGGATGAATAGCAGACGCACACACACACACACACACAGAGTAATAATGAGCGCTCCGTTACAAGCCGAGCGTCTGGTACATCGCTGTCCAGTCATTCTCCGAGGAAGGTGACGGCGGTTGTCCCTCTCATCCACCAGCTCCGCAGCCGTGGCGTCCATCTTTGACCTCGAGAAGTCGTTGACGGGCAGATCATTGACGATCTTCCAGGTTTTATTCTGAAAAGGGAAAAAAAAAGTTGTAGTCTACCTTACACACTTTACGCATCACAATCTAGGTTTTTTTTTTTTTTTTTTTTTTTAAGTTTAAGCCAGTGGTTCCCTGACCTTATTTTGACGTCACAGATTTTCTGACTTAATTCTCCATAATTAGCTTTTGATCATGTTAACAAATGGAGCACAAAGTGACAAAATGCACCAACGCAGATATTTTTATACTGTATTCTATTTATATATCTTCATTTTTCTTTCTTTTCCATAAACTGCATTTTATTTGAACTAGAGTAGAGTAACGAGCAAGTTCATTTTGTTTCCTTTTTTGAAATAATGTCAAAGTTTCATTTAGTCTGACAACTTTTTTCAGGGAAATTTATTTTGATCTCCTGATTGCAACGGTCAGTCTTCCTCACAGGCATCTAAGGACTGCTTTGATGTATTAATGTACTGTAAGTTAAAAAACAAAAGTAAATGAATAAATAAAACCTTAACATATGTGTGTGTTTTATTTGAAAAGAGAATAATCATTTTAAAATGTATTGTTCTTACAAATTAGACATTTCAGGTGACCCCATTTAAATTTCAGGTGACCCCACATGGGATCACAACCCCAAGGTTGAAAACCCTTGTTTAAGCAAAGAATAAATAAAATACTATGTGAAGCCATTCTGACCATACCCTTCTCAGCATTTAATAAAAACAAATGGCAACACATTACTTCAAAGTTTTATACATAAAGGCTGACGTTACGCTTTCATTATTATAACATGACACCCGTCATTAGCATGAATAAGGCGTGATGAAGGCTGTCATTAAGTGTTGTTTGTTACCCTAACCCCACTAGATCCCTCTACTTAACACAAAAACTGCCAACATACTGTAGCTCCAAAGGTGTCATAATTTAGCGAACAACATTTAATGACAGTCTTTATGACATCTTATTCATGCTAATGAGAGATAATGACAGCGTTATGTCAGCCTTATGTACAAACCTCAAGTAAAGTGTTACCAAACCAATAGAATGACTGTAGCTCTTTGTCCGAGTAAAGTTGTAAATGACGGTTCTCAAACCAAGTGTTCACACCTTGATCTCCACTGGGAATGAGTAGATGAGATCCTCTGGGACTCCGTACTTGTTCCACTGGAGTAAACGCCCATCGACACAAACTCTCCCTGAAAGACCAGTTTGTAATCACACAATGTTTATGCACAGAATCTCAGCCTATATTGATCAAAAAAAGTGTTTATTCACTTTAAAAACTTTTTCTATTAAGTTGTCTTTTAGGAGAGAACTCAAGTAGGATAAATAATGAGAAAAAGGTCCTAGAAGACCATAAGCGGTGCTTACCGGGCAGTGCCGAACCGATGTCCTCACGTGGTCACAGATGGCTTTGCGGCTGACATGGCGCTGGAAAGCTTCCTGGCCTTGATGACGGCGGCGCCGCGTAGCTGCACCGTCTGCAACACGAGCACAAAACATCTTTATCATATAGTTAAAATATCTTATTATTTAATCCAATTTATTTGCTATATTTTACCGTAATTTCTGGACTAAAAGCCGCTACTTTTTCCCACGCTTTGAACCCTACGGCTTAAACAATGACGCGGCTAAATTGTGGAAATTTTCCGGTTGTCGAGCTTCATGCTGCCAAAATTGAGCCCAGTTAGACCAGGTGGACCATGAAACTGTTTACATTAAATCGTTTGCGTTCCCACAGACGAAACGGTGCATCAGTCTGGTGCCAGTAAAAAGTGGCCATAAAAAGCTGTAAATTGACTGCGATGCAGATGTTGGGAGTAGTGAGGAGGAGACTTTAATGTGGAGAAGGAAACTTATCAGTTAAAACACGTTAATCTAAACAGGAGTATAGCAGCCCGTCTACCTGCCCGTTCTGAATGGTCGACTCAACTGAAGGGCACCATCATCAGCCAATAGTGTGTGGCCTATGTGATGACGCTGCGTTAGTGTGGATTTTTCTTAGAAAATGGTTTAACTATTAGAATGCAGCCAATATATTGGTGCGCTTTATAGTCAGGAAATTATGGTACATTTTTCTAAAACACTGACATACTTCAATTTCACACAAAAATATTACACAATACCTGCAATAATGAAACAAAAACTGGCCACAAATTTAAGGATTTTCTGTCCTAATGATTCCAAAAACAGTCTGAAAAAGCGTGGCGGAACCAGAAAAACACAACTTTGTATTGAATCAAAATATTACTATATTTTGTTTACTGTCAGAGGCCACAAAAAACTTCATTAATTTTATTGATTAACACATGACAAGCATATTCTGACACTATAATCATTTTTGTGAGAATGTTTGTGTAAAGCCTCACTGATTTTAAATAAAAAATCATGTATTTTGAGAAAATCAGCAACAAATTCAAGAATTAAACAGCAGCTCGAAGCTCAAACTACTCACAAAACAGACATTTTGAAGGCAAGGTGTGTAATTAAAGCACAACACCACTCACTGAGATGAAGTCTCCTTTTAGCCATGCGTCGTCCTTGACGGCCTCGAAGCAGCCGACCTCGCTGCCCGACATGTTGACCTTGCAGTGGTGCACGTCGGGATACTGAGTGGAGGAGTGGTTCCCCCAGATGATCACGTTCTTCACGTGAGACGCGGGGACACCGCAGCGCATCGCCACCTACAGGACAGGGAGAGGGTTTCATCAGAGGAAAGTTCCCGAAAGCAAAACTGTGAAAAATCTGTGCAGTCAAAAATGTTAATTCTGTTATACAAACAAATTGTGTACAGCCAAATACAAACTCACATCAAGCAAACACTTGTTCAGTAATAATAAAAAAACAAATTTAAGAACCCAAAACAAACAAATTTCTGCAAACAAAAAGTAATTTTACACAAGAAAAATAAAAGCTGTGTTTGAAATGTCCACTCCGTATTATCCACTACAAACTCAATGAATATACTGTCTACTATATACTATAAGTATTAGGATGATGAGTGTTCCCACTGAAGAATACTTCCAAGTTTCCCAAGATGCATTTGGAACCTATAACGACAAAACCTGAAGCACACAGAGCCTAAATATTTCTGTTGATTCTACACCTTTGAAAGTGAGAAAGTGAAACAAGTAGAATATCATGTGATCATATGATCCATAAAACTTACAGAATCCAGATTTCATGTCAACATTTCGGAGATTGTCCATTGTGCTAGTGACTAAACTTCCGGTTAACTTCAAACAAGAGCCCTATTTACAAAAGCATTACGAGTATGACTAGTGCCCACTCTGCATACTTAAAAAATGTCAACATAAAGTATACATCCAAGTTTTTCTTGCGTACTTAATCTTGTCATACTATCTGATGTGAACACACTACATGCTAATTTTTTGCCGCCAGACATAGTATGAGTAGTACGTAGTAATGACATTTAAAACAGCCTTATATGAGCTAAAACTAAATGTGTACACTCGCTCAGATTCTCTCTGCACAACTTTACAAATCAGAATCAGAAATGTTTTTAATGGCCATGTACAGTTTAAGGACAGTACAAGGAATTTGTCTTGGCTGCAAAAACAATCAATCAGAACTTTGATTGCCGGATTAGCCTCCAATCAGTGATGGATTGATTAGAGAGAAAATCTGACTGGGAATAATGAGGGTGAGGAACTGACCTGGGATCGAGCCCTGTTGTGGTCCAAGCGGGTCAGGCAGGAGAAGTTCTCTTTAGGAATGGAAGAGCCGACTTGGCAGCAATCAGACAGTTGGTGGTTGCGGGGTTTCCCACAACCAGCACCTGAACACACACACGTACGGTGATGAAACGTTCTCTTGACGGATGTCCCAGCCTCGGTTGAAGGTGGACGCTACCTTGACAGTCTTCTTGGCATATTTTTCCAGCGCAGCTCCTGACTCTTAAAGATGGCCACGTTGGCGTTTGAGCAGGTCCGTCCTCTCCATGCCTTCCCTCCTGGGGCATGGAGCCCACCAGGATGGCCACGTTTAAGTCTTGGAAGGCAACCTGCCTCCGTAGCAGTGGCGATCACCTCTGAAAATTCAAACAGACCTTCAATTCTATGGCATTTTCCACTATTATTTTCACTAGAGACGCGATAACCAATAGTATTTCTTACACGAGGTTCTCAATCTTAAAGTACTATTTTATCAATTTTTCTAGATTACTTCCCATTCCTACCAAACTTATATCACTTTCAATAACATTTTCTGCACTTATAAACCCTATCCACCACTTTTTCCCACCTTATGTCACATATGTTGACCAATAATTGTCACTTTTAACCTCTTTTCACCACATCTAATCATTTTGTTAATTCAACACATTCACAATTTGTCATACCCATTATTTGCCAGTTTTATTGTTCCAATAGTTGACACTTAACACTTTTTCCTGTCAGTTTTTACCACTCTAATTTGCAACTTTAACCAAAATTTGTAATTTTTAAAAATACCATTTCACCCACCGTTTCCACCAATTTGGTCACTTTTAAACTATTTTACCTTCAGATTAAATCAAGGCTTTACATCTTTTAAGATGACTATATACAACAGCCCAATGTTCATGTCTGTGAACATTGGGCTGTTCAGCTACAGTGGGGGTCCCCGATCTCTGGAACCTTTATTTTGGGGGTCACGGGCTGAAAAGGTTACGAACCACTGCCTTACAGGAACAGATCAGTGATTAAAGTATTATCAAATCCTCTCAAATAAAAGCACTGAAAAGCAGCACCACAAGTTGAGAACCTTTACTTTCTTTGCTTTAAATGTTAAAAATAAGGACAGAAGTCCAACACTCATTTGGAAAAATGTGTGTCTTATGGTCTTTGCCCGTCGGGTGCCTCTCACTTCCCCCCCCCCCCCCACCCCCCTCCAAACAATGCAAAGGACAGACGGCATCATTCCAAAGACAAAATTTCCATGCGACAATGTGGAAAGCACGTGATGGCGCCTCACAACGGGTCACCACGACAACAGGAACCAAAGAGCTCTGAGTCAAAGGAAAAAGTGAAATGTTGCTTCTCAGAATGACAGGTTCTAACTGCTGAGATTTTTCCTTTCATCGCCAAGTAAAGAGGATTGAAATACAGGTCCAGCTTTTATCAGGACACTAACATTATGAAGAAAAAATCCTTGATGTCCTATTTACTGAACAAGATAAACACACCTTAGGACATAAAACCCAACAGATCACTTTAGGACAAAAGTAAAAACAACAGAATAAAGAATATATAATCTAAATGCAGCTGTAACCCTCATGAATTTAAACAAAGTGTAGAGACATAATCCCTCAGAACAGGAAGATCTGCCTAATACTGTGCATTCACTTTATTACATATTCTTTACTTGTAACACATTAAAAGTAAAGATCAAAGATTCATGCGACCCTTGTAGCTGTTGCTACGGTAACAGACTCGGGCACTAAGTTTAATGTGGCTGCAGAAGTAAAAAATGAACCAGAAATATTTTCTGGCTAAACTTTGTAAAGAAAAAACAGATTTGTATTGAGTTTAGACTTTCAGTTCTTCTAATAAGAGAATACACTGTAGTTCAGTGTAGCTCGTATATTTAAACTAGGGCACAATATTGTCCAAATATTTCGTTTTTTTCTTTACCATTTTAAGGACTTTTGTGGTTTGGCTCAGTTGAGATTAAAATTGGTCGAATGTAGGACCAAAATTACAAGTTTACCACACCTGGTTTAAACCTGAGGACAGTCAAAGTGGTTTATATGCAGGAGTTTACATTCAGATGGGTTGAACTAGGTCACAGTGAGGTTGAATTTAAACTTCTTTCCTTAAAAATGTAAAAGATTTTTCTGTTTTCTGTTGTTTAAAGTTGTTTCCACTGTAACTGGTGACTGTGTTGCTGTTGGTAACACCATGTACTATTCAGAATTAAGTATCAGAATAGGTTTAAGCAAAAGTCTTCTGGTTATAACGTGTAAGTTTCATGAAGTGCTTTTTGAATAAATCAGGCAATAATTTATCAAACAAAAATCTATATCATGCCATTTAAAAATAATTCCTTAAGAGAGGTTAAAACAAACAGTAGAGACTAATAGGGATGTAACGATTCACTTAACTCCCGATACGATTCGATTCACGATACTGGGTTCACGATACGATTCTCTCACGATTTATTTTACAAAATGGGACTGTAGACAAATGATGATAACAAAATATTCCTTTATTTTTTGGGGAAAAAAACTAGAAAATACTGTACTATTTTCCTTTTATTTTTTATTGTCAAAAGAATTCCTTGATAAACTATTCAAAACAATGCAGTTTAACTAAAAATAAATCTTGAATGAATAAATAAAGGAATAATACAAATGAAGAAGCCTATTAATTTAAATTCTGGTTCTATAATAAACAATGCAAAACTGCATAATAGTTATTTTTCTTTTTAAAAGTGCAACTGAAAATGAATTTTGTGCCTTAACAATTGGACTTAAAAAAAAAAAAAAAAAAACCGTCATTGCACTGATTTATGTCTTTTTGTTTGAACCAGCAGAGGGCGCTGGTAACACAGTGGTCGGTTGGCATGCAGATATTCTAGCAGTGAAGAAGAGATGCTATGCTAGCAGACAGAGCTAATAGAAAAACGTGACTTTTACAGGTATTCAAGTAATATTACAGATATTCTTTCGGTGCTAAAGGGGCAATGAATCATTTATTAACATATTTAAGAGTAGAAAGGCGGCCAGAAAGAAAGTATTAGCAGACTCCGCCCGCCGCCTACACTTCTGGATAGCGCCCTCTGCTGGTTAAAGTACTGCGATTCAATTTTCATAAAATCGATATCAACCGTGATACCTATGAATCGATTTTTAACTGCCTTACGATTAATCGTTACATCCCTAGAGAGTAATGTCCTTAAAGCTTGAAAATAATTTTGGTAATTACTTAAAATATATATCAATATAAATCTATGGAATAAGTTTCCATCCTGTAAAGATAAAGAAAATCTATAAAAAAAAAAAAAAAATTTTTTTTTAATATTGACAAATACATTCTGCAGTGTAAAAATATCCAATATTTTGAGTAATAATATATAAGGTTTAGGTATATATAAACTCAATATTATTGTTTAAAAAAAGTTTAAATCACAATTTTCAAATATCCCCAAAAACTAAATATCTCTTATTTTGGTTCCTGTTTGATGAAAACCACCGTGGAATATTGATGCTCACCTCTCAGAACTGGGATGGCACAGTCCTGCAGCTCCATGACAACACCTTCCAGCACTCCCATCATGACGGGAATATCCAGAAGCACCAAATCACTGGCTGGAAAAAAACAAACAAACACGGGGAGTTCAAAGAGAGGAAAGTCCATTCAGAGACCCTCATGCGTCACTGATTTACTGCTTATCTCAGGAACATCATGTGAAACCAGGACAGTCGAACTTTTAATCATTCAGTCGCAACAGTCGGGATCATAGATACTCCACTATGTCCAAAATGATCAGTAACAATGAGTAATGCTCAACTCATGTCAGTAAGATTTGACTAGTTTGCTAAACCTCCATTAAGTTGTTTAAAAAGCAACATTGGGCTCATTCTAGTCCTGCACAATTTGTTCAATTTCAATCATGATCATGATTGCCATGATTAAATAAACATGATCGTCGGCAATGTTTACATTTATAATACAGGTTCTACAATAGTGCATTCATTGAGTTAGCCTATGGTACATTTTAAATTCTTAAGTTAATTTTTTGTTATAATTATATTTAAAGCTTAATAATTTGGCACTGTAAACTGTACACTGTTTAAAGGTAGTGTAATAAAACAATAATAACAAATATCATTTTGGCCATAATCATGTAGCTCTAGCTCATTCTGCACTGAAACCATGCTGAGTGACTCAAGTGGTGCTTTACACCAACTGGTATCTCATGTTAGCTGGTGACTAGGAATGTAACGATTCACTCAACTCCCAATACGACTCGATTAACTATTTATTTTACAAAATGAGACTAGACAAATGACTGAAAAATATTTATTTTTTTCTTCGAAAAGAAAAGAATGAAAATGTTTTCTTTTATCTTTCATCCCAAGTCGATAAACTATGCAAAACAATGCAATTTAATTAAAAATACATTCTGAATGAAATAAATAAATATGTATTTTGTGCCTTAACAATTGGACTTTAAAAAAAAAAATCAAATATCAAAAAATAATATAATAAACTATGGCTTTCATGCTCCGTCTTGTTTCTCCCTTTCCTCTCTTTCCCCCTCTTACCTTGGATTTCACTTAATCTTCACATCCCTACTGGTGACAAAGTGAATTTTAGCTGGTTGTGCTTTGTAGTAATTTTTCAACATTAAAATTGCACGGCGTAAACGAATTTCCACAATAAAACTTAAACAAAATGTAAAATAAAAAATTTTTTTTTTTTTAAAGAATTCTTCTCCTTTATGTTTTTTTCATGGTGTGCTTCTTAGACTAGCACTGAATTCAACAATAACCTCAATTTCCTTTAGAGTTTAGATAAAGAATTTATGAATTAGTTCCTTTCATATAACTAATAACCTAATGATTAATTGATTAAGTTAACTTTCACAGTCCTAAGCAGCACTGCTATTCCTCAGAAAATACGACACTAGGGAACTAAGTTTTATGATCCACAATACATGATAAGAAGAACAAGTTGCGGCTGTATTTCATCACTTCATTATGAGCATGATAAACAGCACCAGTATTACAAAAACATATGTCAATAATAATGACATAATGTGAAAATAATGGTGTATAAAGACTACAGCCTGTGTGTTTTATTTATTAACATCATGTACGACCTTTAGCTCAGAGCATGCATTGTTTTGGTGGGAGGAGCCTAAACCAATTGATGTAAATGTCACCAGCCCTTATTTCAAGCTGTGTGCATCATCAACTGTACACAGGTGTCGAATAGATCGGGTGGATCTTGTTTAAAGTTGATCCGCAGACGTTGGCACATGATCAGTGGCATGGCCGGCGGAGAGAACAAACTGGAAGAGCTACAAGGACACGCCTGTGTGTGATAATGGCTGTGGCTTCTAAAACTAGGGCCTGGAAACATTTTTTACATTCATAACATTCACTAAGACCTTTATTTAAATGCAAACATATAAATGAAATTAAAGTACAATCAACTTTGTAGCTAAAATCCATTGAGGAGTGGTCCACTGACACCTTGTGACCACGCTTTCCGTGCTGTGTATACGTTAGCGCAACTAAATCTTTCTTTGCATTAAAACATGATTAAAAAGCTGATTTGGATTTTTTTTTGGGATCTACACGATAATTGCGTGGTGAAATATTGCGATATATGAACAAATTGATTTTTTCTTACAACCCTTAAGTGCAAACACACCGGCCACGCTGTAGAACTCACTCATCACACATGCTGTCCCTTTTGAAAAGAAAATACAGAAGCAGCACAACATTTGAAATTGTGCAGCTGGCTGTTAATTTATGTGCATGTGGCATTTTGCAGAAGCAAAAATGACACAGAATCTCTTTTCTGTTTAAACTTTGTTGAGAAAAAAACGATTTGTATCATTTATCGCTGATTGAGTAAAAAAAAAAAAAAGATTGAAATTAGACGAGGTTGAATGGTACACAAAACTAGAATGAATTTAACACCTGACGACAATCAAAGTGGTTAATAAACAGTAGTTTACACGTGGAAGGGTTGAACTAGGTCACATGATGTTAAATATGAACTTCTTATCTTAAAAAACATGAAGGATTTTTCAGTTTTCTGTAGTTTTTCTGAACCTTCCAGGGCCTTTTTTTAAATACAATATCTTTATTGAAAATTCTCTGATGTTTTAGTTCCAGAGGCAGCCTTAAGCAACACGATTGCCCTCTGAACCTCATGTCTAATGAGATAATGATGTTGAGAAGCAAAACTTCACCTGATCTTTGCCGAAAACATCTCCTTTGGCGATGCTGAACAGCAGGGAGTAGGCAATCTGCCCCGCAGCTCCGGTCACCAGTACTTTGATGGGCTCAGACTGTGAAAGAAAAACACTGAATTATTAATCATCTTGTGGAGAAAGTGGGTATGCATATCAGTGGGATATTTTCATATCACCGGGGCTTGCTCCTGAGATAAGACAAGTCATTTATATGTCATTGCACAACGTAGAAAGAAATTTTGGTGGCGAAATATTCTAGTTTCTAGTAAACAAGATAGTGAGCAACAAGAAGGTCAAAGTGTTTAAATAAAGAAAAGAAGAATCAAAGAAGAAACCCACACTAAAAAGAAGCAAAATGTACAAGGCAAAACATCCTGAGAACAAAACACGACTTAAAATAATAAAACATCATTATGACTACGTTTGACAGGAGACAAAGCTACAACATTTAAAAAACATTCTATAGAAATTACCTGCAGAATCAACTCACCTTTACTTTTATTTTAAATCTTATTTTGCTTCCACTTAAATATGTATGTATATGCATGTATTTTAATATGCAGTTTGCACATTTCATAAACAATAAATTTGTAATGAAAAGCACAAAAAAAAAAACAATGCCTATAAAACAAATAAACATATATTTTTTAAAGTGTGCCATGGTTTTAAATAATTTTTTTTTTTTAGTATTTTATATTTGTGTTATTTTTTTTTTTATTTTTCTTTCTTCTAGTAGTTACTGTTGTACATTGTCAAGTTTCTAATAAAGTTAGATATAAAAAAAAAGAAAAAGGTCCTTGAAAATGGCGGACCTTCTTTAACCTCTACTGAGGAGTCTGTGATCATAGGACACAAATTATTAATAATTGCTGTATTTTTTCATGTTTTCCTAAATAAAAAAAAAAAAAAGTGTTTCTCTTTCTTTCTTAATGCAACCTAACGAACTTCAATTTGTTGTGCCATAATGAATCGCAAAAATTACATATATAGTTTAAAAAAAAGACAAAACTAATAAAAGTGAGTAGAAAAGAAAGCCACGACGGAGTGAGAAAATGACGTGCTCCCTCTTTGCTTCAGCGGATTTACTAAAGCAGAAGATTAAAATAGACGAGGGTCTGTGTTACGTAATAACAGGAGGTCATCAAGTTAATCCCTGTCGTTTACACGCAAAACACAGATCAAACGATAGAACGTGACATTTATTAACATTTAATGCACCATCAAACATTGGGCGTCGTGTTTGAGTCATTCAAAGTCTTTCAAGGACATGGTTTGATTCGACATGATTAACACGGTTTTAATTATATTTCTCATGAGCATAGTGCATAACTGCAGTTAGTATGCAAAAGCAATATAGTATTGTTGTATTTGAGAGCATTTAAAGACAATGCTGACTCACCATATTGACACGATGCGTTGCAAATGTCCTCCGTGTGACAGAATGACCTGCAGCTCGCTGCTATTTAATGCTTCTGTTTCTCTTCGTGGGTAGAAATCGTGATTACTCTGGTTTACTGCCACCTACCGGAAGTTCAGCTGCTGTCAGTGCAGTTTTTATTCATTTTTTTCAGTCTTCTGCAAAGAAAAAGTAATTATGTAATAATAATAATAATAATAATATAATAATACAATATTAATAATAATACTAATCTCACTTTAGAAAAGGGACCTCATTTGGACTTTGATCTGAGTTGGTCAAATATGTGTTAAGAAGAAAATGTGGAATACATTTCAAGTTTTGTACCATCATTTTAACAATTTTGTGTTTAAATAAATGACTGTAAATTAATCAGCTATAGTTACAATTTTGTATGCAATTTTCAGTTCAAGCTAATATTGGATGTTGGATTTTTCCGTAGACCAGATTTGAAACGCAGGCCTTAGTTTGACACCCAATACCTAATGTGATTGT